>NC_134788.1:55176694-55257606 GCF_046742065.1 Oratosquilla oratoria
ACATTATAGAAAATTGCATTGTACACAATCACACATACCAGCAACACAAAATACACAGTAAAGGATTTGTGGGAAAACTGTTTCAGTCATGGCGATCCTCAGGGAGAAGGCACTGCTTGGCCAAACACTCTAGGGAACAACAACAACAATGAATATGTATCACAAGCTATATAAGTTGCACAAGGAAAAAAGACACACCTACTCAGCACAAGATACATCTCCTGAAGAAGCACTTGGTGAAGAGGCACCTTCAGAAGAGCTGTAAATGCTCTGCTTTACTGTGTAGTACATTATAGCATCACCTTCATCACCTACTTTGCAGTGCTGCACAAATAAATGATCAAGATTAGTGTAAATCAAGTAGTATTGTTGATAAAGAGGCATGGTATGTATTTGTGTTCTGATCTCCAGTTGGTGAGAAGTGTGGCTATGGATTTGGTTGGGGTATTTTGAGTCTGTGGTGAAACAGGTGTTGGATATGTCAAGGTATGGCTGTTGTATTTTATTGGTTGTCTGTATTATGTGGGCATATAATTATCTCTGTATTTGTATTTACCTAGTTGTATTGTATGGGAAGGGAGGTATGCTCAGGGTGACCTGTCTTTGTATCTTTCAGCATCAAGTTTTTTCTTAAAATCTTGAATAGTATTTGCACACACTGTTGCTTTATCTAAATTATTCCAGATATCCAGCACTCTGGGAAGCTATTTCTTTCAGATCTCTTCTATAGTTATCCTTTTTGAATTTCTTTTCATGACCTCTTGTTTTCCCATCATAATTTTTTTAGTAAGTCATTCCTATCAAGGATTTCTATTCCTTTCATGATTCTATAGGAATAGATTGGCATACTGAGGTGTGGGGCTATGGGTATAGCATGCATATATATAGATTAAATAATGTGGAATGTTATGGAGTTATATCAAAATATGACTGCTGTTGCTAGCTGAACCATTCCATACTTCCAAATCTCATCATATGTGGAAAAATCTAGAACAAATTTGATTCATTCTGGTTGTGGTGGGGTGGGTATGCATTTAGGCTTTTGGTGATATTCAGCACATTGCTAATAAAAAAATAGAATGCAATATATCATTGCACCATCTCTGTAAGTGTTACTACCTATTTCATGTTAGGTAGTGGCAAGTACAAACGGTCTGTTTAGGTACAAAAGGACTCAAGTATGAAATGGTTTGTGTACGAAACATCCACTATTCTATACAGTGTATGACAGATTTTCAAAGATTTGTCAGTCATACAGTTAAATTCTTTTCCAGGATGAGAGTACCTATCACCATTTCTTTGGAAGAACTATCTATAGATTCCATGCGTGTCATACAATGAAAAGGATTTAATGTGACACCTGCAGCACAGCTATATCACGACTCATCTTAGATATTGTGTGATTACCCACTTGGGAGAGAAGCCTTTCCAGTGTGACCTGTGTGATTCTGCTTTCTCAGTAAAGGGTTATCTCACAGAAAAGATGAGGACCCACACAAGAGAAAAGCCCTTCCAGTGTGATCTGTGCAATTCTTCTTTCTCACGAAAGGGTCATCTCGCACAGCATATGATGACCCACACAGGAGAGAAGCCTTTCCAGTGTAACCTTTGTGATTCTGCTTTCTCACAAAAAAGTCATCTCACAAGTCACATTAGGACCCACACAGGAGAGAAGCCTTTCCAGTGTGCCCTGTGCGATTCTGCTTTCTCACAAAAGGGTGATCTCACAGTGCATATGAGGACCCACACAGGAGAGAAGCCTTTCCAGTGTGACCTCTGCTACTCTGCTTTTACAATAAAGAAATCCCTCACAGAGCATATGAGGACCCACACAGGAGAGAAGCCTTTCCAGTGTGCCCTGTGTAATTATGCTTTCTCAGTAAAGAGTCATCTCACAGAGCATATGAGGATCCACACAGGAGAGAAGCCTTTCCAATGTGCCCTGTGTGATTCTGCTTTCTCACGAAAGATTCGACTCACGGAGCATATGAGGACCCACACAGGAGAGAAGCCTTTCCAGTGTAACCTTTGTAATTCTGCTTTCTCAATTAAGTGTAATCTCTCACGGCATATGAGGACCCACACAGGAGAGAAGCCTTTCCAATGTGAGATGTGCAATTCTGCTTTCTCACTAAAGGGTCATCTCACAGAGCATATGAGGACCCACACTGGAGAGAAGCCTTTCCAGTGTAACCTTTGTGATTCTGCTTTCTCACGAAAGAGTAATCTCACACCGCATATGAGGACCCATGTGGGAGAGAAGCCTTTCCAGTGTGCCCTGTGTGATTCTGCTTTCTCACGAAAGAGTGATCTCACAAAACATATGAGGATCCACACAGGAGAGAAACCTTTCCAATGTGACCTTTGTGATTCTGCTTTCTCACAAAAGAATTATCTCTTAAAACATATGAGGACCCACACTGTAGACAAGCCATTCCATTGTGGCCTATGCAATTCTGCTTTCACAGTAAAGGGTTATCTCACAAAACATATGAAGACCCACACAGGAGAGAAGCCTTTCCAGTGTGCCCTATGCAATTCTGCTTTTTCACAAAAGAGTGATCTCGCAGCGCATATGAGGACCCACACAGGAGAGAAGCCTTTCCAGTGTGGCCTGTGCGATAAAGCTTTCGCTCATAAAAGTCATCTCATAGAGCATATAAGGACCCACACAGGAGAGAAACCTTTCCAGTGTGACCTGTGTGATTCTGCTTTCTCACAAAAGAGAAAAATCACACAGCATATGATGATCCACACAGGAGAGAAGCCTTACCAGTGTGACCTTTGTGATTCTGCTTTCTCACGAAAGAGTCATCTCACACGGCATATGAGGACCCACACAGGAGAGAAGCCTTTCCAGTGTGACCTGTGCAATTCTGCCTTCTCAAGAAAGAGATCTCTTACAGCGCATATGATGATCCACACAGGTGAGAAGCCTTTCCAGTATAACCTCTGCAACTCTGCTTTCAAAATAAAGAAATCCCTCACACAGCATAGGAAGACCCACACAGGAGAGAAGCCTTTCCAGTGTGGCCTGTGCAATTGTGCTTTCTCAGCAAAGGGTTATCTCACACAACATATGAGGACCCACACATGAGAGAAGCCTTTGCAGTGTGACCTGTGCGATTCTTCTTTCTCATAAAAGGGTACTCTTACACAGCATATGATGACCCACACAGGAGAGAAGCCTTTCCAGTTTAACCGTTGTGTTTCTATTGTCAAAATTAAGTGTAATCTCACACAGCATATGAGGACCCACGCAGGAGAGAAGCTTTTCCAATGTGACCTGTGCAATTCTATTTTCTCAATAAAGGGTAGTCTCACAAAGCATATGAGGAACCAGAGGAGAGAATCCTTTCCAGTATAAGATGTGCGATTCTGCTTTTTCAAAAAAGGGTGATCTTACAAAGCATATGAGGACCCACACGAGAGAAAAGCCTTTCCAGTGTGACCTGTGCCATTCTGCCTTCATAACAAGAGTTATCTCACACACCATATGAGGACCCACACAGGAGAAAAAACTTTCCAGTGTGATCTGTGTGTTTCTACTTTCTCCTTAAAGGTTATTTCACAAAACATATGAGGACCCATAGAGTCTGACCTATGCAATGCAGTTTTCTTGAAAAAGAATCACCCCAAATATTAGGTGATGACCCATACAGGAGAGTATCCTTTCCAATGTGACCTGTTCAATTCCCCTTTTTCACAAAAGAGGTCTCTCAAACTTCACATGGTGACTCACGCTTGTCAGATCTGTGTGTTGAACAGTGTGCCCTCTAAACTGTGTGCCTGGGGTGTGCACATATTTTTTTAAAGTTAGTGCACAAAGGGAAAGAAGTGTGCACACAAGATATTCAAGATGAAATTGATATGTTTTAATTAAAGAAATTAATTGTATAATTTCATAATGAATTCAAAAGAAAAAATGTGATTTTGAAAGTTTGTCATTGACTTCAAATGTAAGTGTAAAATTTCATAACCTTACATGTAGTTTTGAGATTGTACTGTGACAGTTGTTCATCAATAGTACTTGTTCAGTCAAGTGATTTAAAATCAAGAAGCATGTTTTAAGATTTTCCTGTCCAAAACAGCAAGTGTCTTAATAATTAAATCATTAGTCGAAGACAAGACCTGACACATCCACTCACAGCTGGCCGGGTTCCCCCTCGCTGCGAGTATAAGACTTGTGATCCTTTGTAATGCAATATGTCCTCTGAAGAAGACCAAGTTGGTCGAAACGTTGGGGCAATAAACTCTATTCCCAACACATCTTCGTTTGCCCTTCCCCACCCATTTCTCTCTCATTTGTGTGAAATAATATATATATACAGTATATATATATACAGTATATATATATATATATATATTAACGACGGCGACAGCACTGATGACCTCTGGCATTGGAGGTACCACTTTACTAAATGCAGGTTAGTTTAGTTTAGAACAATTGATCATACTCTAATTTCTTCGACTTCCTCATCTATCAAAACAAGCACTTTTTGCGGCTTCGTTCACTATAGTAACGCTTTTTAGCATTTCTTTTTCGCCTAGAAAAACTTGGATTACTTTGTTGCATAATGATTTAAAAAGATATGAAAAATACCGTTATACTTTCCCATATCTATATACATTCATATAACAATGGCTTTTACCCCTTACAAGGGAGGTAACAAAACAAAGGAATATTTCATTTAGTTTTTGTCTTGCCAAGACGATGTTTACTATCTAATTGATATAGTAAAAAAAATCATGCTTATGCGTACTGTTGTTTTCGAGAAATAATGCAAAATATTGGAATAATTTGAGTGAAAATGGGCTTTTGGCAACTCGACGGCAGTGCTGGAATATGATTGGCTAAATTATGTCGTCATACTGAATTTAGATCGAGGGGAATATGCCGTTGAAAAACTAACATATCTGTTTTGAATAATATATATATATATAAATATATATATATACATATATATATACATATATATATATATATGTATGTATATAGGCTATATATCACCCCTGTCCTCCCGAAATAATGATAAATTGTGAAAATGAAACGTCAGGATATGAAACTTTATTCCTGGACCCGATACACGTGAATAAAAAATCATATAAATACCTTTCCATCAAATAAAGTATTTCCCTGTAATACGTTATGATACTGCAGAACACGACAAAGAAATAATAATTAAATAGACGGAAAAGTAAAGAGAGGAAACGAAATGAGGGGTTGAAAGGAGGGTCGGCTTTCAGCGACAACAACACTCGTGTTGACATAACATGCAGAGTGAGCAATATAAAGTAGGCCTTTGCCACAGATGATGATTTAGTCCTCTGCACTATTTTGTCCATTACTTCATTGTCAAAGAAGGCTTTTAAGTATTCTGCTTCCGTTCCATCAGGTCCAACGGAAAAAAAAAACAACTGAATTCACACCTGGTGAGCTAGAGTCAAAACTGTGAATGTGAGGCTCAAAATCATGACCATCACTCCAGGAAGAAAAACCCACATTGTCGGTCGCAGGGGATCGTGTCAGGTGGTGTGGGGGTCGGTGCAACTCCTTCATCCTCACTCGAATTCCATTCATACTCTCTCCCCGATGCACCAGGGCCTTCGATGTCACTGCTGTCCTCTGCTCGATGATCGTGATTCATATCATCATATGATCCAGAATTGTCATCCGCTCTTCTTGATGATGATAGCAAAGTTTGATCACTTCGTCGCTTTTGGCCAATGCTGATTTGGGTCCAAATATCCGTCATTACCGCTATGATAATGATTATAGTGATAATAATACTGACGATATCAATGATGGATGACAATAATAGTGTCGGTAATGATATTGATAATGATGATATTGATGGTAAGGATAATGGTAATGATGATACTGATGATGATGGCTATTGTGATGAAATAACGATGAATGACATAGCAACTCCAATAGGCCAGTTGACAAGAGAGGCTCTCAGTGACAAACGGATCTTATAACTATAACAACATGCAAATCGTGAAAATCAGAAAGATTCATTAGACAAAACACATGCTCCCAGACAACCATGCCATCAAAAGTGTTCTATCCCACACGAGAAATATTAGCACGATGTGCATGGTTTGTCGCTGAAAGCCGACCCCGCTCGCCTCTTCAAGTCCACATCAATCTGTAGTCGAAGTGACGTCATAACGTAATTTTCAATAAGGTGGACAGACCAAGTTTATATACACTTTGCAAAGTACTACATACATAATTTCAAACATATTTTTCACCAAGTATTTCTACTAATGTACCACGAGATGATGATAGTATATTATGCATTGGGCATGCTAAGAAAATATGGGGAAAGAGAAAAACTGCAACCCTGATATTATGAAGCGAGATTTTTTATCGTGTGCATAATATTTTCATGCCTGACTTTATTTCTTGTGTTTCAGTATTATTCTGTACTGTCTATTCATATTTCTAATCTTGCCATATAACTTTACTAAACAAGAAACTGTTTTCGATCAAAAATATGAGCCGTTGCTCATTAGTGTAGACTAACAAATCAAAGCAATAATTTAGCTAAGCTTCAAGAAAAAATAATAAAACTAAGTATGTCTTATCTAATGCATATGGCTTTGTAAACAAAAGAAAAAAATCTTGCCTAAAAGATAAATGAACTGGTGGCTACTTTGCTCACTTAACCCATTAAACTCCGATGACAAGATGTCTAGTCATTTGGTCAAATAAAACAAAAAATCATAAAACACCAAAATGTTTGATCAAACACCAGAAAAATATTCGCTGCGAGCGAAGCGAGGACTGACGTCATATTTTTCTGGTGTTTGATCAAACATTTTGGTGTTTTATGATTTTTTGTTTTATTTAACCAAATGACTAGACATCTTGTCATCAGAGTTTAATGGGTTAATCAGAACATACGAGTGTATGTTCTTCACAGTAACTGTTATACACCCCACTTGACAACTGAAGCTTTACCGATTTTTTTAGGATGGTCGCAGACAAGCAGCTGATCGATAGGTGAGTTGCCAAGTATTAATATAATGTGGTTATGATAACACAGTATTTGCCGTTGGTGGTGTATGTCCGTCACATCCCATCCACGGCAATTGCCGTGGACGGCAGTGTAAGGGTTAAGCCGATACTCGTATAACAAAGTTGTAACAAACCGCGTTAGCTTCTCCCTCCCGTCGTCCCCTCTCCTTCCTTCCACTCTACTTAATACACCACCTCTTCCTTGTGTCTTTCTCCCAATCCTTCTTTCCATTTTTCTTGTCCCTCCTCGTTGTTCTAGTACAGCAGTTTCCTGCCACATTTCTCAACCTCCTTCCTGGTACTCCCTTCGATGTGAAGTCGTGTCTTGACAGTAAGGTCTTCGTAAACGTCTAAACTGAAGCGACAAGTGTTCTGACTCCGTATTCTTATATTATAAGATTTTATTTTACTTCTTTTTTCTATATCATGATATTATTAATGCTGCATCCAAAAATATGACCAGGGAAATATCGAAGAGATGGGTTAGAAATGTCCTTTTCCGGGGTCCACTTTCCGCCATAGAAAATGGACTCCGGGGTCCACTTTCCACTATAGAATATGGACCCCCCGGGGTCCATTTTCCGCTATAGAAACTGGACTCCGGGGTCCACTTTCCACTATAGAATATGGACCCCCCGGGGTCCATTTTCCGCTATAGAAAATAGACTCCGGGGTCCACTTTCCACTATAGAATATGGACCCCCCGGGGTCCATTTTCCGCTATAGAAAGTGGACTCCGGGGTCCACTTTCTACTATAGAATATGGACCCCCGGGGTCCATTTTCCGCTATAGAAAGTGGACTCCGGGGTCCACTTTCCACTATAGAATATGGACCCCCCGGGGTCCATTTTCCGCTATAGAAAGTGGACTCCGGGGTCCACTTTCTACTATAGAATATGGACTCCCCGGGGTCCATTTTCCGCTGTAGAAAATGGACCCCGGGGTCCACTTTCCACTATAGTATATGGACCCCGTATCGAATTACTAGGGGTGGGGGTCTATATTCCATTTTATATCGCCACGTGATCCTGATCAGCTAAGGGAAGGCCCTTTTCGTTCTGTAGCTGCACACAATACCGGACATATTAGCTTGGTGCAACTGTAATGCGTTTACTTTCTAGTAATACCAAAGATAAACCCGAGATCACCAAAAATCATCAAGACACTGTGTGCACCCGCATGGAGTTCATCTGTCCTCAGCTGACAATGCACCCACTCCAATTAGGCAAGCAAGGCTGAGTCGGTAATGGAGAAGTCTCGTCGTCGCTTAAGCGAGGTCAGAATAAGACTGGAGCATAGTTGGGAGCAAGTATGCAGAAAATCACAAGCCTCCTTCCCTTAAAAATGAATAAATAAATAAATTCAGTGCTCAAATGCTGAATAATTACGAAGCGTGCGATTTGTTTTCATTTTAAGGAAAAATGGATAAATGATTGTTAACGAGCACACGAGCGGCATTCCAATATATGGATGAGATGATAAAAATAAGTAAAATAAAATAATTAATCGAAAAACTTATTCGTCTCTGATTAGGGTATGCTCTAGTGTCGTCTAAAAATATAAATCAATAAAATAAATAAACAAAATAAAATAAAACAAGGAAAATAGAATAAGTTATTAGATAAAAACTAGATGAATAGATATATACTAATAAGATTAACACTAATAATTATGTATACACTAATAATTATAATAATCTATCTTTATATAATAGGGCGATGACGTCACGGGAACGGAGACGATTGATTGGCTGCGAGTGAAGCGAGGTCGCCCAAAGGCCCCCGGATGCGGAAAAATATTAATAGTAATAAATTAAGAAAATAAACTCTATCACTATTTCAGACACGTTGAATAAAATTTTCCTAATTCACAGGTGCTGGCCTTAGAGAGAGAGAAAAAAAGATAACATAGAGCTTTGAACGCAAGAAGTAGATTATTTATATTTACGAAAACGTTATTATTACACTGGATGAACACGACATGACGTCACGTCGTTTCAGCGTGTCCGACATGACGTCACTTCGTAGCAAAGGAATCGAAGTAGTTTTATTCAACTCAGCAAAATAAAGCATTAACTCTAGAACTTCTTAGCACCTGAATAATTCCACTGGAATTGTTTTTTCACTCAAGTATAAAATTCTAGAAACAATAACGGAAGTCCCCGACGATGATAATCACGATCTATGCAAATGTTGATGAATGAAAGTGATTCGTCAGTCTGTATTAAGCACCTATCAAATACGCTCGCCAACTTTCTACTATTCCACTATTTCAATTTTTGATTGCCATGGAAGAAAACGGAAGCGTAATTGAATGTAAGGAGACTGGCTCCACAGCTGAGACGAGACCGGCAAACCGAAGAGCAGAGGGAAGAGCAACGTGTCCGGGACGAAGGACGCCGAAGGACGCCGCCGTGAGCTCCGCCTTGCGCAGTCGCAGGAGCGTCCTGGACAGACGTCGGCAGAAGACGCAATGGGAGTAAGCATCACAATTTATCCCGGTAGATGGCTCCACTGTACCATCAGTTGTAGTAAACACACAATGGCGTCCTACGAAAATTGGACAGTTCAGCGTTTAAAAGTTGAATTGGCAACAAGAGGAGCACTTGTCTCAGGGAGGAAATAGAATTTGATAGAAAGGTAAGATATCGTACTTACTTTCAACACGATTTCAAGTAACAATAGTCCTTTGTTATTGTGTAAATATCCTTTTTATTGGAGTGTTCACCTTAACGTCTAACGAAGCAAACAAATCTTGTACTCTAATACCACGGTCTGGAGGTGGTGGTTGTGGGGGCGTGAGAATCCTCGGACATTGGGGAATGGGTGAAGGGGGATGGATAGCTGCAGTGGGAGCCAAGGTCCGGGAGATTTTATTCACTGGCCGTGACCACGCACGTGTCCTTCAAGGCGAGCGTGTTTATATCTCATGATGTAGATCACAATCCTAGGCTAATCAAACAGAACATACTACAATGCGTTTTATTAATTGAAGTTATTTCTACAATCAATGCAACTTGAATCTTCAAGTGATCTTAATTATATGTTTCAATTTCACTTATGATTTACGTATTCTACCTGGCTAGCCCTATGCGCTTTAATTCCTATCTAATAATCAACAAAATACCTCGATGCCTTCGGGAATCTCTCCGAGGCTTCTTCCCGTTGTGTGGACGTCTTCAAAAGCACGTTGGTCCCTCTTTTAGGTAGGATGCGGCTGCTGGTGATGGATACACGAGGCCTTGAGGGCGGCGGGAATCATGGCTGTCCTCGTTGGTAGCTCACCTCGTGGCGGGAAACGGATCCGTTCCGAAGATTCCCTTTTCCAGTTCTCACCCCACTGACTAAAATTCGGTTCTGGTCATGGTGTCCTGAAAGTGGGTTCGGCATTCACCTTAAACACGGTGAGTGTTCCTGGAAGGCGAAACTCGTCGCAACACCGATCAAGCCCGTTCACAGGGGGGTCGGGGCGTCACTTTACACTCGCTACCCTGGCCTCGATTCAGTAGGCTTCAGGGGTTTCCGATATGGGTCACTATTGTAAGGCTGATGGTGATTACACGGGTAGGGATCGAGATGTAGAATCCTTGATAGCCACCCTATGGGCGAGTGGGGCACGTTTGATTCCTCCGAGAGCACGTGAGGCCCACCTCACCCTGTGTGAACCCGAGGTAAACTGCCAGTGTCAGCGGGCGTTGGGTTCTCTGCCTATGGCCATACACTGCTGCCGGTGCTTCTTAATTTCAAATCACCAGTTTCGAAGGGAATGTAGTGCAACATTTATGTGGGAGTCGAATCATTTCTAGTAGTCCTTTGAGGTAGTCACTAGTCACGAGAGAGGACCATATGATCCTAACTAGCCTAATTATCTAGCCTGTACGAGAAGTGGCAAGTGCGTGTGTGTGTGTGGGGGGGGGTTAAACCGTTACGGAACAAATTCGAACTGTAACGCTTGGGTGAAATACACCAATCCTAATAATAAAGTAGCAAGTTACAAATACAACATGAAGAGACAGTAAAACTGAGAGGTTGTGATATTTCAATCTTAGCATTAAAACATTCGTGATGTCTTCGATCATAGACATATGTAGAGACACCTTGAACGAAAAGGAGGGGAGGGGTTTCTGGGTAAATAGGAGACTCTCAAACTCGTTAAGGCAATGCAACTGACTGCCAAATTTGCACAACAGTTAATGGAGATAAGAAGGAAAATATCAAGAAGTAGCTGCTAGAGGCCTTGAGAGTTCCGTCAATTCCATAGAGTAGAGGGAATTTATAGCCGAAAAGGGCTGAAAGGAGACGAAAAAATGTGAAGCCTACGGTGTCGGCGAGGCTCTTGAGCGAAAGTATTTGGTAACTGCGGTTTGAAAGTAGTCGAAAGAAAATGAGAATAAGTAACAGGCCGTGTGTCACAACGCAAAATTGTGACACAATGTCATTACTTTTCAAAAATGAGGGGGAGGCTTTGCTTCTACGTTTGAAATTAATTTGATCGTAAATGTACGTTTTCAACAAATATAATATGCCGAAACGTCTGTGGCCGAAACATCCTAGGCCGAAACGTCTGGTATTAATTTATTTTATGCTTTACTTCTCTTATTAAAGAAGAGAAGTAAAGCATATAATAAATGAATGCCGGACGTTTCGGCCTAGGATGTTTCGGCCACAGACGTTTCTGTTTCGGTCACAGTGGACAAGGTGCAAGGATGACCCGTCATCCAGGAGGTACTAAGTCACAGCCAACGTTAACTACGTATAACTTAAATATTGAAAATGAGAATACACATTATATATTGTATATATATATATATATATATATATATATATATATATGTATATATATATACATATATTATATATATATACATATATTATATATATATATATATATATATATATATATATATATATATATACACACACACAAGCACCTGGCTTACGCCAGCCCTAGCTACGCCAGGGGTGCTTGGCCTTCGGCAAGACCCGCCTCACATTCTTCATAGCGAACACGTTTTTTTCGGGCGTTTCCTTTAAATGTCCTGAACCTACGCTCTAAATAGTACAACTGGTATTGCCTGTGTCCTCTTCCACCATTACCACAAAAGTTTTTGTAGCCTGCGTAATAGTGCTTCTTGAATTTTCTACAACCTCGAAAGAAATATCACCGCTATACGGTTCCAGGTCATCTATTGTACTATCACTGTACTCGTATGTTGGTGAATTGCGTAACATCTCGTTGAAACTAAGGACTATACGTTTGAATTGTTGTATAGATTGCTCCGCGACGCATGTCGTAGATTGTCGGTTTTTGCACTTTTCGTAATATTCGGGGTGGCATTTCTTATGCTGTTCTGTTAACTGTGCTCTGAGAACTATGTCAATAGTGGATTTGTCAATCTTTTTTTTTTTCACCCAAGCCCAGAAATGTCGCTGTCGCCTTTTCATGGCGGCTTCACTATCACGGGGTTCTTTAACCTTTTCATCGTAAAAAGAAGGAAATTTTTCACGGTGCTCTCTCCGTAACAAACCTTTTAAAGACGCTGAAATATTGATCTCCATCTTACTGATTTTCTTTTCATCCGCAACCCACTTCCAATAATGCATATTACGTCTTTTCGACCGAGCTGCTATGGGCAGAGGCATTGTGTCCAACGTCCAACCTTGACCACGATTGGGTTACAACCGCACATGAAAAATCCCTTATACCGGGCACGTCCACACAAACTTGAATCGTCATCTGGGCACGGTTTCGAAAGCGTTTATTTTTAATATATATGTATATATATATATATATATATATATATATATATATATATATATAATATATATATATATATATATATATATATATATACACACTTTGGCAATACACTCTCAATGAAAAAAAAAACTTAATAACAAAATGCATGTCAAATGATTTGTTTTATTCATGGTAAGCCAAATTTAAAGTATTTCAGATACATAACAAAATATTGAACTAGGTGGTAATCCAAGAATGCATATCTCCACCAACATAAGTGTCATAAAATTGTTAATGAAAATGTTGTCCATATTATAAATAATATCAGGGGCCATTTCATATGCAATCAATAGATGTCACAAGTTTGAAAAAAAAAATCCTTGATCTTGGCCTACGACCCTCCTTTCATAAAATTTCATTGAATTCTGTTTATAACTTTTTAAGTACAGTTGCAAACAGTCACACCAATAAATAAATGCTGGCAAAAACATGACTTCCTTGGAGGTAATGATACACACTAAAAATAGTGTGCATGGTGACTTGGATGTGTGTACACATACTTTGTAAAGAAGGCAAAAATTACACGCAGACAAATTTCTGTGTTCACAGCGAGAAAGAGAAAGGAAATGAAGAAGTGAGAAGATGAAAACAGTCCAGTCTACACAATATTTAAATTTTGTCTTAGAAATACTGACTTATATATGTGCTTGATAATAATAAAAGATATATTGTAAAATGACTCAAAGTTAGTACTGAGTGAAGTTCAGAGAAGTAGGCATTTTATTTTGTTTATACAAATCAATGACATTTACAAAACTGAATTCATCAAATTATACAAGATATATATATATATATATATATATATATATACATATATATATATATATATATATATATATATATATATATATATATATATATATATATATATATATATATATATATATATATATATATATATATATGGTGGAAACATAACACCAGACTCAGAAGTAGGTAATCTATTCCCGACGTTTCGAGTCCTGTCCGGGACCCGTCCCCAGGGGATACAATGAGATACAGAAATCACATTGTATAGATATACGAGCGACCACGTCCATAGGAGGGATGCGATAACCTGCGCCGGACGAGAGTGCGTGGTGGTGGAGGTGGGGGGAGGACCCATCCACATTTGTGGATGGGTTCCTGGAACAGCTCAATAGGAAGAATGAGGCTATCCAGTTCGAGATGGAGAAGGAGGCAGAAAGCGAGCTACCATTTCTGGACGTAATGGAGAAACGCGTGAGTGACGTTCTGGTCACCAGCGTGTACAGGAATGCAACACATACTGATCGTTTGCTGGATTTCGGTAGTGATCACCCAATTTTCCACAAGAAGAGTGTGGTGAAAACGCTGTGGAACAGGGCGAAGAGGGTCTGATGAACATGGGCGTTGCTGAAAGAGGAAAGAAGCAGGTTGAGGAGGAAATTCCAGGCTAACGGCTACCCGAATCAGGTAGTGAAAAGGTGGACGGCACTGCAAAGAAAAATAGATCGGGGCGAGACACGAACAGCCACAACCAGGATAACGGTCCCTTACGTGAGGGGTGTTTCAGAGGTCGCAGCGAGGATACTGAATAAGAACGGTTTAGCGTCGTACACAAACCCAGTATCACGCTGAACGGAGCTCTCACCCGGGTCAAGGATAAGGTGATCAAATTGAACTAGCCTGGGGCGGTGTACAACGTCAGTTGCTCCGATTGCACAGCGCGCTATGTGGGTGAAACAGAAAAACAGGCTAGCACAAGGCTACAAGAACACAAGAGGGCAGTAAACAGAACAGACCAGAGTTCGGCGGTGTACAAACATACTGAACAGCACCAACACGAGTTCGACTGGCAGGGTGCAAAGGTACTCTACAATAACAACAGGAAAGGAGGCAGACTGTTCTTGGAGGCGTGGGCCACTAACGAAGATAGCATAAATAGGTCTATAACACTCAATCCCATGTATGCGGGTGCGAGGGAGAGGTAGATAATGGAGGAGAAAATATCACGGTGGGATATAATGTCAGTGAAGAACAAAATATAATTTTAGGAAGAGATACCGGACAGAATGTCAATGAAGGCCAAAATATCAAGATAGGATGTAATGACAGTGGAAGACAAAAGATCACGATGGGATGTAATTATAGTGGAGGAAAAAATATCACGGTAGGATATAATGTCACTGGAGGACAAAATATAATTTTAGAAAGGGATGCCGGACATAATGTCACTGAACGACGGGAGGCCGGCGTGAATCACGGTGACGTAGGGGGACAAAATGTACAAAATAGATCGGATGACCGTAATCGACCAGATGTCCGTGATGGGGGAAATGTTAATTTTGATAGGAGAAATGTTAATGAGGCATTGAATGTCAATGAAGGACCAAATGATAATAATATAGAGCAAGGCATAAATAAAAATAAAAATGATAATATAAGACATGATATTGAAACTCAAAATGTGTCAAAAAGAAATAATCAGGAGTTTCTTAAAACTATGTACTTTAATGCTCGTAGTATTAGGAACAAATTTCAAGAAATACAGGCGTATGTCAAAAGCGAAAATCTCGATATGATAGGAATAACTGAGACATGGTTAAATGGTACAGAGTTCGAAGCTGAATTTAATATTGCGGGATTTAAACACTTTCATCAGGATAGAAACAAGAAAGGTGGGGGTGTTCTATTGTACGTTAAAAACAATGTTCATGCTTGTGTTTTAGAGAAAGTGAAACAGGATGCATATGACAGTTTGTGGGTTGAGTTAACCCAAACAAATGGACAAAAAATGAATATAGGTGTAATATATAGGCCAAAGACATTATCATTAGCAGACGACCAACTGTTATTTCAAGAACTGTCTAGTTTCTGCAACCGGGATTTATTGATAATGGGTGATTTCAATTTTACTGACATTGATTGGATGACCCTTGAACATGGCCATATAGGTAGTCGCTTGATTGATTTTCTTGGTGACAATTACTTAATTCAGCATGTAAAAGAGCCCACAAGATATGGAAACTTACTCGATTTATTGATCACTAGCCGCGAAAGCATGGCAACTGATGTAGAAGTCGGTGAATCTGTTGCAAATAGCGATCACAACTTAGTCAGATTCAAACTCCTAAAATTTTTTAGAATAGATACTTGTGCTTCTAAAATACCCGATTTCAGTAAAGCTCAGTTCATAGAACTACGTCAGGAGCTTCAGCTTACAGATTGGGAGGAAAAATTAAACGAAAGGCCTGTAGATCAGATGTGGGAAATATTTCAAAATACGCTCACTAAGATGATTCAAACTTACATTCCTTTTAAGGACAGACGTCCCCCAAATCAGGCTCGCCCAAAGTGGCTCGACAAAGAAACTGAAAAAAGTATTGCTAAAAAGAGACAGGCTTATAAGAAATATAAGTGCTCGGGTGCATCTAATGACTATGAAAGTTATGTATCAATACAGAGAGATTTAAAAAAGACAATAAGAAAAAGAAAACGACAATACGAAATGAACATCGCTGAGAAATCCAAAGAGAATCCCAAAGAATTCTATAGTTACATTAGAGATAAAAAGGTTGTTAGGAATCACATTGGTCCACTATTATCTGCTGACGGTCAACTTGAATATTCAAATGAAGGAATGTGTAATCTCTTAAACAATTATTTTAGCTCGGTATTCGTAAACGAAACACCTCAAAGTGAATTCCAAACTGAAACCTGTGAAAAGTCTGGGGTAAAACTTACTCACTACGGTAAATATAACAAAAGAAACAATTAAAAGGTGTATAGACAAACTCAAAGTTAATAAAACACCAGGGCCTGACGGTTGGCATCCAAGAATCTTAAAGGAAATGAAAAATGAGATTGTTGTTCCATTAGAAATTATTTTCAAGAAATCCATCATATCCGGAGATGTCCCAAGAGAATGGAAGCTAGCTAACGTTACTCCCATATTCAAAAAAGGTGACAAAAAGAAACCAAATAACTATAGGCCTATTAGTTTGACTTCGATCGTAGGAAAAATAATGGAAACTATCATCAGAGATGCTATCGAATATCATTTAGAAAGTAACCGTGTGATAAATGATAGCCAACATGGTTTCAGACGGAAACGTTCTTGCGTGACTAACTTACTCGAATTCTACAACACAGTTATCTCGAATTATGACAAAAGAAACAATATAGATTTAATATATCTAGACTTTGCAAAAGCTTTTGATACCGTCCCACACGAAAGACTACTTACTAAATTAGCTTTGCATGGAATAAGTGGTAGCCTATTAGGTTGGGCTAGTAATTGGTTGAAAGGTCGAAAACAGAGAGTTATTTTAAATGGAAAAACTTCTGGATGGAAAAGTGTTGCAAGTGGAGTTCCTCAGGGTTCCGTTCTTGGGCCACTTCTATTCATAGTATATATAAATGATATAGACCATGGACTAAAATCTACTGTTTCCAAATTTGCTGATGATACAAAACTGTGCGGAGTGGCAAATGATCACTCAAACCAATTAGATATTCAAGAAGATTTAGATCAATTACAGCAATGGTCTGAAAAGTGGCTAATGAAATTTAACACAAGTAAATGCAAGGTAATGCACATAGGTAAAAATAACAGCAAGTACGATTACAAGTTATTTGGAAATTCGTTAACAAAAGTGGATAGTGAAAAAGATCTCGGCGTAATTATCAGTAACGACCTCAAATCATCCAAGCAGTGTATTTCAGCCTCTGAGAAAACAAATAAGATTCTGGGATTGATTGCGCGATCTTTTGATTTCAAAAGTCCATCACTCATTAACAAGCTATATAAATCGTTAGTTCGTCCACATTTGGAATATGCTGTTTCCGTATGGTCACCGAATCTCATTAAAGACATTGACAGACTGGAAAAAGTACAACGGCGAGCCACAAAACTGATTCCAAATATCAAAAATAAATCATACGAAAATCGACTTAAGCACATGAATCTGTTTTCTCTAAAAAAGCGTAGACTCAGAGGTGACTTGATACAGGTCTTTAAGATTTTAAAGGGAATTGACAACATCAAAAGTGACCAAATTTTCACATTGAATGAGAATCAGACAAGAAACAATGGTCTCAAACTGTCCGGAAATAGATTCAATTTGGAAGTAGGTAGAAACAACTTTGCCAACCGTGTAGTTAATGAATGGAATAAACTTCCTACACAGGTAGTGCAATGTAGTTCAGTTCGAAGCTTTAAGAATCATTTAGATAAATACCTAAGTAAGATGCTGTAATTATTATAGTTTATGTTATATTATTTGTTTTTGTTTTGTTATAATTTGTCTGTCTGATTTTCATTTATTATTAGTTACATGTCAATTTATTATAATTTACTATTTACCTGTTTGTTTGTTATTCAACTATACCAATGCATTTATTTATGTATTTTAATTGTTATTTACATTGTTATAGTTTTAATTTATTATTAATATGATTTTTTTTTTTTTTTTTTTTTTTTTTTTTTGCATCCGACCTAGATATGGATCAAAAGGTCTCCTGTCGGCATGCTTTGCCTTTGTAATCCTTTGTAATCCTTTGTAGAAAAAGATCACCACTAGTGATCACCACTAGTGTGATCACCACACTCTTCTTGTGGAAAATTGGGTGATTACTACCGAAATCCAGCAAACGATCAGTATGTGTTGCATTCCCGTACACGCTGGTGACCAGAATGTCACCCACGCGCTTCACCATTACGTCCAGGAACGGTAGCTCGCCTTCTGCCTCCTTCTCCATCTCGAGTTGGATAGCCTCATGCTTCCTATTGAGCTGTTCCAGGAACCCATCCACAAATGTGGATGGTTCCTCCACCACCACGCTCTCTCTTCCGGCGCGGGTTATCGCATCCCTCCTATGGACGTGGTCGCTCGTATATTTATACAATGTGATTTCTGTATTCCATTGTATCCCCTGAGGATGGGTCCCGGACAGGACTCGAAACGTCGGGAATAAATTACCTACCTCTGAGTCTGGTGTTATGTTTCCACTATTTATTCATAATATATATATATATATATATATATATATATATAT
Organism: Oratosquilla oratoria; assembly: GCF_046742065.1. NCBI lineage: Eukaryota > Metazoa > Arthropoda > Malacostraca > Stomatopoda > Squillidae > Oratosquilla > Oratosquilla oratoria. Next base: position 55,195,540 of record NC_134788.1, read on the forward strand.
ATATATATATATATATATATATATATATATATATTGTATAATTTGATCAACTCAATTTTGTAAATGTCATTGATTTGTATAGACAAAATAAAATGCCTACTTCTCTGAACCACACTCAGAACTAACTTTTAGTCATTTTGCAATTTATATTTTATTATTATCAAGCACATGTAAAAATCCCCTCATGCAGAAAAAGAAAAGACAGGGAGAAATCCCTTTGAGCTGGGTCAAAATATCATCCACACATACTCCCTCATCCCCTACCCACACCCTTCCATGCATCACAGCATCATCCACACACAACCATTCCACACTCACCCCTATCTTCTGTCTTCTCCCTTCCTTCCTCAACAGACATTCCCCTCTTTCTCAATGCCTCCTTTACCCCATCCTTCTCCTTGGTCACCCCCTCATGTTCACTCCTTCCACCTCTGCCCTCCACACCTCGTTTACTAATCTTTCTTCACTCATTCTTTCCATGTGTCCAAACCATCCCAATACTCTTCCATCAACCCTATCTCCCAACTCGCTTTCCACCCCCGGTTTCCTCCTCACCTTGTTTCTCAATCTATCCAGCCTAGTAATCTCTGTTGTAATTCTCAGGCATTTCATCTCAAACACATAACCAAATATACATAATAAGTCCATTACTAATTCTCAACTTGTTTAGTTCTAGCTTCTGACTCCTTATTTCTTCTCTCTTGCCTTTGTCATTCACCCACTATTTATACACATTATTTACATTTATTGAATTTCCATATAATTAGTAGATTTTCATTCTCATAAGCATATCCAAATTACATTCTCCACAATGGTTTCCAAGTTTGTTTTTTCATTTGATTCATTTGACTAAACCTTCACTCATAGTCAGTACTCGACTCAAGGAAGGTTACTCCAATATCATGATATTCAAGACAAAGGGCATCAACATGTTTACTACCAAATGAAAAAAAAAATCACAGTGTAAAATAGATGAGATACCAAACACTGACCATTCTTGTGCCTCATCATCAGGGAATCTATCCTGTAAATGTGTAGCAGTTTTTATTGTTTCATCTAGCCATTCACTAGCACCTACCAGTTTGTTTTCATTGCACACCCTTTGCTTCCTTTCAATTTGATAAGGTGTATCAGTTTTTTGCTTTTTTTTAAATTATAATTTTTAAATTTACAAAACAAAATAATAATAATTATTATTATTTTGTTTTGTAAATTTAAAAATGGCTACAGACTACAGAATAGACCATGTCCATGTGCAGTATACCCATCATGTTTGTTGCCTTGTTTTATTTTCATTCAAGTAAAGTCAAGTAGAGTTGAAATTGTTAAGGATGACAAACTTTCGTCACTTATATCCGTGTTCAGTTGTAAGAAGTGTATTCACATTTTGTTTATAGAATTTACAATTTTTGTTATTGTAGTGCAGAAAATATTATATACATTTTAAATGTATAACTGTATGGATCATAGACTTCAGTTTTTTGTTAATACCCAAAAATGTCGTGTGAGGCGCTGTCATTAGTTGGGAAAATATAAACATCACCCAGCAGCAGGTTGTGTTCATCACCCCCTTTTATTAAAGTCTGTATTGACCCATCAGGATGACTTCAGCTGCAACAGGTTATGGGCCCAGGCAGAGACTAGTGTTTGATGGAGATGGGGATAAATACAAGGTGTACATACATATATACATATACCAAGGCTTTTTCCCCCTTTCAAGGGAGGTAGCCTAAAAGGAAAAGGCATAGAATCATTCCCACCTATTCCATCCCTGAATACATTCCAACCTCTCCACCCTCCCTCTTATCTTAGCACCTCCTGTATGACGGGTCATCCCTGCACCTTGTCCACTGCCCTGGGTCAGAAGCAGTGTCGCAAGACACAGCACATCAACAGCAAGGCTGCTTCATTAAATTGGCGACCCCCCTCCCTCTCTGTCCCCCCATGCATAAAAGGAGATGGGGGAGAAATCCCTTCGGGCTGCATCAAATTTTGCTCACACATACTACCTCACCCCCCATCCCCCCACCCATTCCACCTCATCCATCACAACATCATTCATATACAACCATTCTCCATTCACCCCTGTCTTCTGTCCTCTCCCATCCTTCCTCAACAGACATTCCCCTCTTCCCCAAAGCCCCCTTCACCCCATCCATCCACCTCATCCAACGAGGTGTGGGAAGCGAAATTTCAAGGTTACCTGACTACCAAGAAACTGGACGGGGTCTTGACGAAGACATCACCGAGTGCAGACGAGAATAAGGAAGTATATGCCGAGCTGATTCAACTGCTGGATGCTAGAAGTGTAGCCCTTATTCTTCGAGATGCAGCTGACAAAGGCAAGGAAGCATTAGATATTTTAAGAAATTATTATCTGGGTGCAAGTAAACCGAGGGTGATTTCTCTGTACAAGAAGTTGACGACACTCAGATTAGCTGGTGATGAGGAGTTGATAGATTACATTATATGAGCAGAGGCAGCAGTAGCAGCACTCAAGAAAGCAGGAGAAGATATAAGTGAGATCATGCTTATTGCTATGGTGCTCAGTGGACTCCCTACAGCGTATGACACACTCAGCATGGTGGTGGAGCAACGAGAAAAACCAATGACTTCTCAAGAGTTCAAGAAGGCACTCATGAGCTATGAAGAAGCAGGAAAGTTGAAAAGCTCACGCAAAGAAGAGAATGTGAGGAATGCAAACAGTGGCAGAGGCAGGTATGTGATAAAATGTTTTGAGTGTGGTAGGCCAGGCCACAAGGCCTATCAATGTCCCAGGCGAACTAGTGGTGACTAGAAGAAACCTAGCAAGTGGTGCAGTCTGTGCAGATCTAATACCCACAACACACACCAGTGCAGAAGGAAGAACGCAACCACAGCACACACAGTGAGCGGTGAGGGAGATGGAGCAACTGGAGGAGACAGCAGCGATGAAGGAGACGGCACTCACAGCTTCGTATTCCAGACCAGCACTTGATCAACTAGAACTAAGGCAAGTACCAGCACATTGCTGGTAGACAGTGGTGCATCAGTGCACATTATAACTGATAAATCTAGGTTTATTAGGTTCAACAAAAACTTTGAACCAGACAAGCAAGTGATGCAACTAGCAGATGGTAGCAAGCAAATTGGGACTGTGTTAGGTAGAGGTGATGCCAGTGTAGTACTTAATGATATTACTGGGAAGTCAAAAGAAATGATTATGAAAGATGCTTTATATATCCCATCATACAAGTTTGATATATTCTCTGTTCCAGCTGCCACAAGAAAAGGTGTATGTGTAAACTTTGAACCAAACCATGCAGAGCTTATGACATCAGATGGCTCTATATTCAATGTGGAATGGCAGGGTAATCTGTATTTTATAAACAATGTTGGAAATACCCAGAAATATAGTAACCGCACAGCCAAAGAGTGGCATAAGGTACTTGGCCCTGTAATATGAAGGATGTTCGGAAGCTTGAGGGGGTAGTAGATGGTATGCACATTTCAGGTGACAGAGGGGATGCAAATTGTGAAACCTGCATTTTAGGCAAGATGAGCAAGTTTAAAAATAAGGAACCAGATGCAAGGGGCTATAAAGAGTTTAGAACTAGTACATAGTAACATAACTGGCCCAATGAATGTAGTTGGTAAAGGTGGATTCAAATATGCTATAACATTTGTTAATGATTATTCTGGTACCTTTATGGTCTATTTATTGAAAGACAAGATGCATTATCAGCCACAGAAAGGTATTTGGCTAATACTGCTCCTTTGGGCTCAATCAAATGTATGAGAACTGACAACAGTGGTGAGTATATATCCAAAGAGTTTAGGTCTTTGATGGTGAAACACAAGATAAAGCAGGAGTGAGCACATAGCCCCTTATTCCCCACATCAAATTGGCACAGCGGAACATTCATGGAGAACTCTGTGTGAAATGGCAAGATGTTTGTTACTGGAGGCTAATTTACCCAAGATGATGTGGCCATATGCATTGAAAGCCTCTGCATATATAAGGAACTGGTGTTATAATTCAAGGATAGGGAAGACACCTGTAGAAGCAATGTCTAGGAGAAAACCTAACTTAAGTAACATGCACGTATTTGGCACAATATGCTATGCATATATTCAGAATTGTAAGAAGTTAGATGCACATTGTAAAAAGGGGGTATTTGTGGGGTATGATGGGCAGAACCCTGCTTATCTTGTGTATTTTCCTGACCATGAGGAAGTAAGGAGAGTAAGATGTGTAAGATTTATGGATAAACATGTAGTAGAAATGCCAAAGTCTAATGTCTATGAAAGTGATAGTGATGATGAAGTGACATGTCGTCCCACATCACAAGTTCATCAGCCACCAGTGAAGGACTCTGAACAGACAAGGAATGAGAGCAAAAATAGTGAGCCAAACATTGAAGGGAAAAATCATCCAAGAGTGAGGAACCCACCTAGGTATCTAAATGACTGTTATAGAGAAAGATGATGATGATTATAATTTAGCAGGGTACACCACCTATTATTGTCATGAGGTATGTGAGGTCCCAGGGACTTATTTAGAGGCTACGCAGTCCCCAGAGTCACACTTATGGCAAAAAGCAATGGAAGAAGAAATTGATGCCCTAACAGAAAATGACACTTTTGACCTGATAATGTTACCTGAAGATAAATCAGTTGTAGGGGGTAAGTGGGTTTTTAATGTGAAAAATGACCCAGATAACGGTGACAGATACAAAGCCAGGCTTGTGGCGAGGGGCTTTTCCAAGTTCAAGATATAGACTATCATGAAACCTTTTCACCAACAGCCAGGCTTACTTCACTGACAATGTTATTGCAATTAGCTGTACAAAGTGATTATTTAGTCCATCAGATGGATGTCAGCACTGCATATCTAAATGCAGATATTGACTGTGAGGTCTACCTTGAGCAAACAGAAGGATTTGTAAAAACTGATGAATATGGTAATAAGCTAGTTTGTAAACTAAGGAAGTCTCTGTATGGCTTAAAACAGAGTGACAGAAATTGGTACAATTTATTACATGGCAGTCTAACTGAGGAGGGATTTGTACAATCGCAAGCAGACCATTGTATATATCAGAGGACAGATGAAACATCTACTGTATGGATTCTGTTTTGGGCTGATGATATAGTCATAGCTGCTAGTGATAATAAAGTGCTAAATTCTGTCAAGATGAGTATGAATAAGAAATTGAAAATGAAAGATTTGGGCAAACTGTCATGGTTCCTTGGCATTGAGTTTGTATTTAATGACCGTTATATAATAATGAATCAGAAGAGGTATTGTGAGAAAGTTCTAGAACGATTCAACATGTCAGACTGCAAACCGAAGTGTATCCCATGTGATCCTGGTATCTGTAAAACAATAGACTGTGAATTCTGTGTACTAGATAATCCTAAGCTCTACAGGAGAAAAGCGGGTAGTCTAATTTATATCATGACTGCAACCAGAGCTGACTTATGTTTTGTGGTTACCAAATTATCACAGTATATGTCAAAACCAACTGTAAATCATCTTGGTTTAGCTTAACATGTTTTAAGATATGTTAAAGGAACACTTGACTATGGGTTGAAATTTGATAAATCAGAAGCAGGATTGAAATTGACAGGTTACTGTGATTCTGACTGGGGGTCTGCTGAGGACCATCGTGGTATTACTGGTTATTGTTTCAAAATGAGTACTCATGGTCCACTTATATCCTGGAAATGCAAGAAACAGAGAGTAGTTGCTCTTTCCACTTGTGAGGCAAAATATGTAGCTATCAGTCATGCTGTACAGGAATGTAATTTTTTAGCCCAACTCTATGCAGATGTAACAGGATATCAGAGACACTATAATGATGTTTGTAGATAACCAGGGTGCAATAGCCTTAGCTAAAAACCCAGTGTATCATCAAATATCAAAGCATATAGACATCAGATATCAGATCGAAAATGGATCTTTCAAACTAGTGTATGTATCCTCATATGAAAAAGTTGCAGGTATGTTTACTAAACCTCTCTCCAAGGGTACTTAGTCTAAGTTTAGCACAATCAGAGGGTGACTTCAGTTTGAGGGGGGATGTTAAGGATGACAAACTTTCATCACTTATATCCATGTGCAGTTATAAAAGAAGTGTATTCATATTTTGTTAATAGAATTTACAATTTTTGCTATTATAGAGCAGAAAATATTATATACATTCTAAATGTATAACTGTAAGCATCATAGACTTCAGTTTTTTGTTAATACCCAAAAATGTTGTGTGTGGTACTGTCATTCGGAGGGTAAAAATACAAACATCACCCAGCCAGCAGCAGGTTGTGATCATCACCACCTTTATTAAAGCCTATATTAATCCATCAGGATGACTTCTGCTGCAACACTACTTTTAGTAATAAATCCAAATTCTTTGCCACATTTATGGTTGTATGTAGTCTTTCTTTCAGCCTCTCTTTGAGGGTCTTACATAACACCGCTTAAATAAAGCAAGAAATAGAGTCAACCCTTTCGGCAGATTGACTGTCTTTGAGACTCAGAGTCAGAGTCAGAGTCAAACAGGAGGCGGCTCCCACGAATGGGGAAGCGAGCAGAGAGCGCTGGCCCCTGACGGGGTAGAGCGATGCTGACAATCAAGCAGCAGCGGGTGGCTCCCTGAGGATGAAGGGGAGAGTTGGTCCCTAATGGGGGCAGAGCGTTACAAAAATGGGCGATACTTGAAGTGGAAACTGGTCCTGTCGGGGGCAGTGCAGTGAGCAATGTGGACAAGTATAGACTTGTATAAATGTCTCTTTTCCTCCAAGCACAAACCTAAAAACAAAGAATTGCGCGACTTGGGAAATGTGTCAAATGTACACAACTGTAAAAAGCAGAAAGTACATTGTTTGGATTTGTCTAAAATGTTATTCCACTTGCCAGCGCCAACGAAGAAGTCTTGCGTGTGTCAGACCAGTCAGCAGTTGGGGCTAGGAGCAACATCTAATCTCTGCTGAGCCTGAGTTGTTATTGTTACTACTATTATTGTTATTACCATCATCATATCATTATTGTTATCATTATTATTATCTATACACAAGAGGACTCCATACAATTGTGATAATGAACTAGCCCGCCAAGTGATGAGTCAAACATGTCTATATATACATATCTTTATTTGTGAAACATACACATTAACAATTATTAACCAAACTCTACTTTCCAGCATAAAAGAGGCAAATATACAAAATGCACAATCACCATGCCCCTGGTCATCCAAATAAACAGCAAACCCATCTATAACCACAATGAGGTACCTCTTCAATGAACTTAATTACAACAAAGACAACAGTTAGCAAACCCACTTTGAAACTCAGTCGACATATCACAATTATCTGCCCAAAAGCTTAGCCAACTGGAACTGACTCCCCTTGGAAAAAACAAATCTGACTAATAATGAAGAAATTGCACTAGGGAAGTTAATATAATCGTAGCACACTCCATGTTGACCAACCTGTGTCAAGGTTGGGTCACAATAGGTATTCTCGCTAGCATGTTACTTGTTTTTATTACTTGGTTCAAGTAGAGACGAATTCAGTTACGATCTTTTGTTTTTTAAGTTTCCAAATATCAAAGTACTTTTGTGTCAGAGTAACAAGCTAAATGATGAACAAAGAGAAGTTAAGCCTATACTATACAAATGTTTGACACATTGTTGTGGTGTTCTTACGGAAACCTAGAATATTGTAACCGAAATATTTTCTAGTTAGATGAAATAGCAAAACCGCCATCTTTAAGGATTACCTCGCTTCCTTCCAGTATGGGTCAATGCGTGACAAATAAGGTTAATTTCCACTGTGCGTACCCACATGTTGTTTGAGATTATTCTTTAGTGAGAAAGCTGCATCACAGAGGTCACACTTGAAGGGCTTCTCTCCAGTGTGGGTCACCATGTGATATTTGAGGTTCTTCTTTTGTGAGAAAGCTGCATCGCACAGGTCACACTTGAAGGGCTTCTCTCCAGTGTGGGTCATCATGTGAGATTTGAGACCACCTTTTTGTGAGAAAGCTGCATTGCACATATCACATTGGAAAGGTTTCTCTCCTGTGTGGGTCATCACATGATCCTTAAGAGCACTCTTAAGTGAGAAAGCTGCATCGCAAAGGTCACACTTGAAGGGCTTCTCTCCAGAGTGGGTCACTACGTGTCGTTTGAGATTACTCGTATGTGAGTAAGCTTTATCACAAAGGTCACACTTGAAAGGCTTCTCTCCAGTATGGGTCATCACGTGATATTTGAGATAACTCTTTCGTGAGAAACCTACATTGCACAGATCACACATGAAAAGCTTCTCTCCAGTGTGGGTCATCATGTGAGATTTGAGAATACCCTTTCGTGAGAAAGCTGCATCACACAAGTCACACTTGAAAGGCTTTTCTCCAGTGTGGGTCCTTATGTGATAATTGAGAGCACCCTTTTGTGAGAAAGCTGCATCGCACATACCACATTGGAAAGGTTTCTCTCCGGTGTGGGTCATCACGTGAACCTTGAGAGCACTCTTAAGTGAGAAAGCTGTATCGCAAAGGTCACACTTGAAAGACTTCCCTCCAGAGTGGGTCGCTACGTGTCGACTGAGGCTACTCATCTTCGAGAAAGCTTTATCACAAAGGTCACACTTGAAAGGCTTCTCTCCAGTGTGGGTCATCATGTGAGATTTGAGGTTACCCTTTTGTGAGAAAGCTGCATCACACAGGTCACACTTGAAAGGCTTTTCTCCAGTGTGGGTCCTTATGTGATAATTGAGAGCACCCTTTTGTGAGAAAGTTGCATCGCACACACCACACTGGAAAGGTTTCTCTCCGGTGTGGGTCATCACGTGAACCTTAAGAGCACTCTTAAGTGAGAAAGGTACATCACACAGATCACACGTGAAAGACTTCCCTCCAGAGTGGGTCGCTACATGTCGATTGAGACTACTCATATGTGAGAAAGCTTTATCACAAAGGTCACACTTGAAAGGCTTCTCTCCAGTGTGGGTCATCACGTGATATTTGAGAGCAATCTTTCCTGAGAGAGCTGCATCACACAGGTCACACTTGAAAGGCTTCTCTCCAGTGTGGGTCATCATGTGAGATTTGAGAATACCCTTTCGTGAGAAAACTGCATCGCACTGGTCACACTTGAAAGGCTTTTCTCCGGTGTGGGTCCTTATGTGATAATTGAGACTACCCTTTTGTGAGAAAGCTGCATCACACATATCACATTGGAAAGGTTTGTCTCCTGTGTGGGTCATCACGTGATCCTTAAGAGCACTCTTAAATAAAAAAGCTGCATCGCAAAGGTCACACTTGAAGGGCTTCTCTCCAGAGTGGGTCACTACGTGTCGTTTGAGATTACCCATCTGTGAGAAAGCTTTGTCACAAAGGTCACACTTGAAGGGCTTCTCTCCAGTGTGGGTCATCACGTGATATTTCAGAGCAGTCTTTCCTGAGAGAGCTGCATTCCACAGGTCACACTTGAAAGGCTTCTCTCCTGTGTGGGTCATCATGTGGTATCTGAAAGAACATTTTGTGGAAAAAGCTGCGTTGCACAGGACAAGACACTTGAAAGGCTTCTTTCCTGTGTGGGCCCTAATGTGACGCTTGAGATCACTCTTCTTTTTCTGAGAAAGTTGCTTCACAAATGTCACATTGGAAAGGCTCTTCTCCTGTGTGTGTCAAGATGTGATATTTGAGATCATAATTTTTTGAGAAAGCTGCATCACACTAGTCACATTGGAGAGGCTTTTATCCATTGTGGGTCATTGTGTGAGATTTGAGACTACATTTTTGTATGAAAGCTGCAATGCAGAGGTCACACTTGAAAGGCTTTTCTCTAGTGTGGGTCATCATGTGTCATTCCTTTGTGCAAAAGCTGCATCACACAGGTCACACTTGAAAGTCTTGTCTTCTCCAGTGTGGGACCTCATTTGTTATTCATGAACACTAATTCATGAGAAATCTGCATCAGGCAAGATACCGGAAAAGTTTCTCTCCAGTGTGAATCATATCATGATATTAAAGACAACTCACGAAACAGCTAAGTCACAGACGCCACACGGGATTCTCTTTGTTACATGACAAATTGAAGGAATCTTTGGATAACCTTTTCCAATGAAATGATGATATTCACCCTCGACCTGAAAGAAAATATATGATAAGTTTGACATCTAACTTTTTAAGTAACACAAGCATATACAAATACAGTGGGGCATTAACCAAAATACAGTAGGGGAAGGGAAGAAACAACTCGTATCATAGAAGAAATTTAAAGGAATAAGAAAGAAATAGAAGGTTGAGCAAATAACATTGACGTTGTTGAATAAATACTACAAAGAGTTAGAGGACACAAGAAAGGTATTGGTGTATAATGTGTGATACAGTAACATAAAAATAAGTAATCTTTGTCAAATTTTCACTTAGGATCACTACACACACACAACAACAATGAAGGATGTCATAAATCAACATTTGAGATTCATGAGAATCTGCTATTCATTTTTACAGCAATCTTTTTTTTTCCATTTTGCAGGGTTGGAGGGGTATTGGCTGCATGTTATTGTGGCAAAGTATTATGCAGTTGATACTTTAGGGTCTATATGGGGTGCCTCTATGGACCAGAGCCACACATAATTTTGTCTGTGATAGAGGAAAACTCTGTTCATGGGGAAATTATGACATTTTTATACTACGACTGTTCCTCCGTTATGCCGGCCCCCAACCCCTCGTCACTGTCCTGTACCATTTTTCTGAATATTCATTTCCTTTTTTTGCCTACCCTGTGGTGGGGGAAGAGAATGCTACCACCAAGTCTTTCCACTTGAGTCGTAAAAGGCGAAAAAATATGGGACAGGGGATGGGATTAGGAGTCCTACTACCTGCAGCCCCAAAAGGGGACATTCCTAAAAAAAGTAAAGGCATAAGAGGGTCTGGGAGTTTTCCAACCAGTACCTAAGGTTTGGGTCTTTTAATGTGCATGGATGTGGTACAGATGAGAGTAAAAAGGAAGAGATAGGCAGTATGTTTGTGAGAAGAAAGATGGATGTGCTGGCTTTGAGTAAAACTAAAATGAAAGGGAGGGGCGTGTGTGAGTTTGGGAGTGTAGCTGGAAGGTACTCAGGAGTAAAGAGTGGACGAGAGAGAGAAGGGGTGGCTATACTAGCAAGTGAAGAGATAAGTAAGCATGTAGTAGAGTGGAAGGAGGTTTCATCAAGGTTGATGTGGATGAAGGTGAAGCTGGGAAGGGAGATGTAGGTTTTTGTAAGTGCGTATGGGCCTGGTAGTGAGAAGAGCATAGAGGAAAGGGAGGCTTTTTGGGTAGATATGAGTGCATAGAGGGATTAGGAAGAAATGTTAATGTAGTTATATTGGGAGACCTTAATGCTACCGTAGGAAATAAACCAATAGACAGATTGGTAAGTATGGAGTTCCAGGTAAAAATCGTAGTGGAGAATTGATGGTGGAGATGTGTCTTGAAAAAGTTGGTGATAGCAAATACAGTGTTTAGGAAGAAAGTCAAGCATAAGTACACATGGGAGAGGGTGGTGGATGGAAGGGTGGCAGACAGAGCGTTAATGGACTATATAGTGGTGACCAGGAGTGTGGTAGGAAGAGTTAAGAATGTACATGTCCTGAGGGGAGAGAGTGGGGGAATATCAGATCATTTTCTGGTGGAAGGTAAAGTGAGAGTGGAGAATAAGTGGAGAAAGAGGAAAAGGGCAGAAGGTAGGGAGGTACTTAGAGTGAACTGCTTAAATGAGAAAGAAAAGAAGGAGTATAAGAAGAGGCTGAGAGTGGAATGGGAGGGAGTAAAGGATAGAGTAGAACTAGGAGTGGAGGAGGAATGGGGATGGTTCAAGGAGGGAGTCATAAGGTGTGCAAAGATGGTGTGTGGAACAAGGAGGGCGGGAGGAAATAGAAGGAAGGGTAGTGAGTGGTGGGATGAGGAAGCAAAGAAGGGTGTAGAAGAGAAGAAGCAGGCTTTCATAGATTGGCTACAAATTAGGACGAGGGAATCGTATGAGAGGTACAAAGTAAAGAGAAGGGAAGTTAAGAATAAGATAAAGGAAACAAAGAGGAGAGCAGATGTGAAATGGGGTAGGAGTATGACAGAAAATTTTAAAAGTAATAAAAAGATGTTTTGGAAGGAAATTAAAAGAGGAAGATTAGGCAAATCAAGTAGAAAAGAAAAGGTAAAAGGTGCAGATGGAGAGATGATAATGAAAGAGAAGGCAGTGAGAGGAAGGTGGGCAGAATATTTTAGGGAGTTACTAAATGTTAAGGATAGGGAGGGAAGGGTAGTTGCAGTGGGAAGTGCTAAGAAAATGAGAGTGAGAGTGAGGAAAATGAAGGAGAAATAGGGAAGGATGAAGTGAAAGCAGCTGTTAAGATGATGAGAGCAGGTAAGGCACCTGGGTTGGATGGATGCTATACAGATTGTCTGAAGAAAGGAGGTAGAGTTATGGTGGACTGGCAGGTGAGGTTATTTAATGTTTGTTTAAAAGAGGGTAGAGTGCCAGAGGACTGGAGGAGTACCTGTATCATTCTGCTTTACAACGGATATGGGGACAAGTGCGAGTGTAGTAGTTTCAGAGGGATCAGCTTGTTGAGTGTAGTTGGGAAAACTTATGGGAGGGTCTTGATTGAGAGGATTAGGAGAGGAACAGAGGGAGTAATTGGTAAGGAACAGTGTGGGTTTAGGACAGGTAGGGGTTGTGTAGATCAGATTTTTGTGGTAAGACAGATATGTGAGAAAGCAATAAGAAAAGGTAAGGACGTTTTTGGGGCTTTTATGGATCTGGAAAAGGCTTTTGACAGGGTAAACATGAAGGCACTGCGGGAGGTACTGCAGATATATGGGATAGGAGGAAAGCTGTTAAGAGCAGTCAAGAGTTTTTACGACAGTAGTAGAGCTTGTGTTAGGATTAGAAATGGAGAGTGTATGGTTTGAGGTAAAGGTGGGACTTCATCAGAGATGCATTATGTCGCCCTGGCTGTTCAATCTTTACATGGATGGGGTGGTGCGAGAGGTGAATGCAAAGGAAGTGGGTCATGGGTTGGAGATGGTTAAAGAAAATGGAGAAAAGTTGGAGGTGAGCCTGTTGTTGTTTGCTGACGACACTGCGCTTGAAACGGGATCAGAGGGATTGAGGAAGTTAGTGACAGAGTTTGAGGTGTGTGAAGGAAGGAAGCTGAAGATAAATGTGGGCAAAAGTAAGGTGATGAGATGTACAAGAGAGAGTGAAAGCAGGATGGAAGAGAGCATTAAGGGTTAGAGACTGGAAGAAGTGGGTAGTTTTAGATACTTGAGTGCGAATGTGGAAGGAAAGGGAGGAGTGGGGGTGGAGATAGAATATAGATTGAGTGAATTAAAAAGTACAATGAGAAATAAATATCTGGGAATGGATGCCAAAAGGAGGTTACATGAAGGAGTGATTGTGCCAACAGCACTGTACAGAGCAGAAACATGGAACATAGGAGAGGAAGAGAGGAGTTTGAATGTGTTTGAGATGAAATGTCTGAGAGGTATGATAGGGGTTACTAGGCTAGTCAGAGTGAGAAATGAGGTGAGGGGATAACAGGGGAAGCTGGGAGATAGGGTTGATGAAAGAGTATTAGGATGGTTTGGACACATGGAAAGAATGAGTGAAGAAAGATTAGTAAAAGAAGTGTGGAAGGCAGAGGTGGAAGGAGTGAATATGAAAGGGCATCCTAGGATGAGAAGGATGGATGGGGTGAAAGGGGCATTACAAAAGAGAGAAATGTCTGTGGAGGAAGGACGGGAGAGGATAGAAGATAGGGGCGAATGGAGAAGGGTTGTGTGTGGATGATGCTGTGATGCATGAGGTGGAGTGGGTGGGGGATGGGGGGTGAGGAAGTATGTATGAGAAAAAATTTGACGCAGCCCGAAGGGATTTCTCCCTGTCTTCTCCTTTTCTGCATGAGGGGACGGAGAGAGGGAGTCGCTGAATTTATGTATGAGAAAAAAATTGCCGCAGCCCAAAGGGATTTCTCCCCGTTTTCTTTTCTGCATTAGGGGATGGAGAGAGGGGGTCGCCGAATTTATGAAGCGGCCTTGCTGTGGATGTGCTGTGTCTTGCGACACTGCTTCTGACCTAGGGCCGTGGACAGGATGCAGGGATGACCTGTCATCCAGGAGGTGCCAAGATGAGAGGGAGGGTGGAGGGGAGTGGAATATATAGGAATTGTAATGGGTGGGAGTGGTTTCTATGCCTTTTTCTTTTTGGCTAGCCCCCATGTAAGGGGGAAAAAGCCTTTGGTGTATGTATGTACCACCAGAAGCTTATAGATAAAAATACAATTTGTTGATTTTTTCATATCTCTGTGTGAGAAGTAAATTACTTATAATCAATGTATCCTAACCTGTCTCTACCTACACTTAGGATATGTTGGATTCACTGCTCCCTTCCATCAAATACTAAAATGAGGCGAACAATTGGGATTATTCTTATTCAGTAAAAACAACCAGTACAAACAAGTTCTAAGTAACTTGTGTGACTCTATGTGCCTTGTAGCAATCTTACGCATAAATCAACAAAATATTTAAGTTTTTAGGTTATGGGATACTATACTAGTTCGAGAACATTTTGATACAAAGTATATTACTTGCTAATATTTTAGAAGTATGATGAATATATACAAATATTTAGAGGCATTAACCAGAGTACAGCAAGTTTAGAGAACAAACAACTTGCACCAAAGAAGCTTAAAGGAAGAAGAAAATGGATGATTGAAAAAATTTGAAATTATATAACATTGAAACTAGAAAAAACAGAGACTGGTAAAGTGAAAATTAACAGAGAATTAAGAAGTCGCTTACTTCTCTCAATCTACATTCTACCTCCAATTCCACTCCTCCCCTTCCCACCACACTTGCACCCAAGTATGAGAATAATAATAATAGAGTTAGATGATGAAGGATACGATAACACAGATAACTGGAAATGAGAAGTATTGGTAATACTTTCGCAGAGGTGTACACCCACTCAACTATCAGTGATATCGGATATCAATGTTTGTTTGATCTTAGCTAGCCCTTTATTTGTCTCCATTTGTCAGGGAACACCTCGCTGACAAATGGAGACCTGTGGCTAAATTTTTGGCTTTGACCATGGGCACAATATAGGAATAGAAAACTAATTATTAATTTAATAAATTATAATGTATCAACGTAATATGCAATTTTATGAGTGGAAATAACAAAACAAAAAAGGTGCTAAAACAGATTTCATAAGTAATGAAGTTGTGTCGGACGAATGGTACGCCATGTTTGTTATGATAGATGCCGACGTCAAAGAAATGAAAGGATGATAAATTCGTCTAACCTAACCTGTGTTTAAGAAATCATTACCTGCAAATTAGATATCATCTGGCTCGTCCTCGTCATCATGAGAGACATTGGCGGGCTTTTCAACCACTCTCTCAACTTGCAGCTTGAAGGAATGTATGTATCTCCGCTCCATAACATTCCTTCAAGAAAATGGACCTGGTGAAGTACTGTCGGAAGTACCGAGGCCATCAATTGACAGCCGACAAGACGGCATCCTGATCCTATGCTACTGACTTTGTTCATTAGCATATTTGCTTGTAGCAAGGTATTTTTTATTTTCATTTCCGCCCACAAAATTACATATTACTTTGACACATTTTAATTTACAAAATTAATAACTCATTTTCTATTGCTGTAGTGCGCCCATGGTCGAAACTAAAAAATACCAACCTGTGTCACAGGCCTGAAAATAAAACAAAAATTATGCTTATCATCCTTGAAAAAAAAAAAGAAAAAAAAGAATATTAATAATCCCTGCCTATATATAGGTTAGGTTACACTCACTCCCCCCACCTCGGTTTCATCATCGACTAAAATAAGGCACACAGTGGGAATAGCTTGTTGAGTTATGGTTATTCGGGCACTTGAAATGAATTACAAATAAATTGTCATGAAAACTGGTTGGAACTAACATCAACCCAGACAACATCAACTCAAGAACCGATACAGAAAATAACCTGGTATTTTTTTTAGAAGTGCACACCTACCTGATATAGCAATTAAATAATAATTTTGTAAATTATAATAATACACCAATAAGTACATGTACCCGATTATTCAGCCTATATATTTTTTCTTTATCCTAGGACTACACTAACCAAAAGCAAAGTCGAAAAATGTTAAAGGGTACACTCATGTGCACGCAAAATCAATGCCTCATTACCACACAATAAATACATGTACAAAATTGACGAATTTCCATAATAACACTTGTTACCTACACAACGGTTGTGCTTGCATTTCCTATGCCACTTGCTTGTATCGAATTAATACTATGTAGACTTTAAGAGTGAATTTCTGAAATTTGATTTTTGTTCCGAGGAAGACGAAGCGGCAGCCCCGTAGGAGGATTGTAAACAAAAAGTGTACAAAACAAACTGCTCAAGTAGCCATTTGTAGTTCCCGAACTAAATTTTATTGAATATTGTCGACATGTATAATGAGGAGAGGAAATATAATATTTTACAAAACATACAAAATATACTTAGAAGTGTTGATTTGTCAACTTTATAATTTAAAATGAAGGGGATTTTTCAAGCGCACTGTGTATACAACATGCATTCGTATAGCATAAATAGAGCTGAAAGAATGTTGTATTAATGTTTACTCTTCAGAGAACAACATAATGTCACGACTTTGGCGTTGTGACACACTGCCTAGAGCTTTCCATTTTCCGTCGTCTTCAGCCCCGTCGGTTATTACATTTCCTTTGCTCTATGGAAGTGCTGTAAGCCTTAAGGCCTCAAGTTACTACTTCTTGGTATTTGCGTTCCCCCTTCTCCCCAGCAAACGTTGTGAGAATTTAGCGCTAATTTGTTGCAGATGTAGTAGTTTTTGGTTCGGAACAACGGCAGGTCAAATGAAAATAAACACAAAATATGTAATCTCTTTCCTTTGGTAATTAGCCACAAGGTGCGACACTAGAAGTGTCACATAAGAAATATAGGTGAAGCTCGGACTAAGGCCACAGCTTAGTGGAGCTTATATTTGTAGTGGACGTGGAGCCTAACGTCAGTGGAATTCGGCTCCCATCTAGAGCTATCACCCTTCACCAATTTCCCAGTGTATGAGAATTCTCATGCCCTTCAACTATCCCGTCCCCCTTCCACTGTCCAGGGATTTAGGGACACATAATGACAGTCTATTTTTTTGCATTTTACCCCTTTACTTGCCATCTGACGTGGTGGATAGACTTGAGAACCTTATAGACTACAAAAGTTATGTTGATAGAGAGAAAATCTCTGCAGAGTCGCCCATATCGAACAGGTTTTATAAGAAAGATGAGACGAAGAGTAACACACACATGGGTCGCAGGACCCACTGCTAACTGGAACGTCCCTGATGACAGACAGGGAAATTCCTCATAGATACGTCGGGGGTACCGTCATATTGACGGCGTGGACAACTGGGCACCCTATAGACACATAAGACTTCACCAAATATAATGAATAAGGTGACGCCAGAGAGATATCTCATCAGAAACCAGTTGGCAGGGGGGGGGGTGACATTACAGCCCAAAATCCCTTCGTAGAAACTATGAATTACACAACCAAAGGAAAACCGGGCATTCCTGTTGGATCTTCGTCTCCTAAAGGTCCAATCGCATTGCTTTGCGTTCTCACGGGCAGTGTGCCACCGAGTGTCAGTAAACACTGTCCAAATCTTGGATGTCGACCCCATCACTTACATTTCCCTTCTCTCCGTAATTATTGGTTTAATTCTGTTAACCGTTCCTTTAAATTATTTTGTATTCTTTCATCCCTTCAATTTCTTTTCATCATTTTCATCCTTCTTAGTCAAGTTCTACTTAATATATGCTACTCGTAGGCTGTTTAAAAATTTGGAAACGTTCTCTTGATTTTCTTCACTACTTCTACACTTTTTAGTATTAGGTACACTAGAGGACTCCCACTGGGATCCCCAATCCACTCATCAAGCCAACTCTGCTGCGACGTCACTACTTAATTCATCCAATAATTTTGACCGTTAAAAATAAGTGGCTCCCTTTAAGGCGTGACTTCTCACCCAATGCACCAATATCTTTTTTCTCTCCCACCCTTCCCCAATCATACTGTTACAGTGTTTCAAGCAATAATGGTTACGCAAACAATCTTGGTCACAAAGCGGAATGCCTTAGTGTTTACATTTCGTTACATAAACGCCAATATCGATACCCTAGCTATGTTTCAAACTTAGACGGTGAGCGAGATTATGCAACCCCGCAACTCCGTCGCGACAATTGTTTTCAAAACATTTAACTCGTACAATGAATTTCTCGCCACATACCTACTTTTCTACAACTTCATCTACCAGCCTCTTACATTGGACATTAAATATCGTGAAGAAAATTAAGACCTCTACTTACAATGTAAGGACCCTCTCATTAGACCACAGGCTGGAGATTTTAATGGAGGAACTAGACACCAGCAAGTGGGACATCGTGGGTCTTGAACACTGAAGTTATGTTGAATACCATGGCTTCTAGTGCTTCAGTACTATCAGAATAATTCAAGAGTGTGACTGAGGAATAGGAAACATCTCTGGTGATTCTTGCATTTCCTTCATCTCCATAGCACTCCATAGCACATTGGGACAATCCTATTCACATAAGCTCTGGAAACAACTTTTCAGGACTTCCCAGCACTTAAGTATTCTTCCAATAACACACAATGCCTTGGATCACGCCTGAATACAGCTCTGGAAATAGCTTTTTAGGACTTCGCACCTCTGAAGTATTCAGTCAATAGCTGGCAAAAGAGCCATCTAGTCACAACATGACAGAACGGACTGCAGCTATCAACCTCCAAAGATTCACAGAATTCCTTCAACTGTGCTGCTCTTTTAGCTGAGGTGCTGAAATAGACATACACTGAGGTCCATACTCTCAGCATCAATTTCCAGTTCAGCCATAAAAAATCTTCTTACATTGTCCAAAATATGAGCCAGACAGTCTGTAGCAAAAATGTTCTATTGAGCATTGTCAGCAGTGTATAAAGACACTTTATTCGGATCCAGATCTGACACCTCTAGTTTAGATAGTACCCTTAGATGATTCATTGTTATTGGTGTAAAAGTCACATAACACATGGTGCACTGTATTTTCAAAATCAAAATATCTCAGGAGTGTTGGGAATCACTTTGTTGCAAGCATCAGTTGCTATTGAAAAGGGAAAAGCACATTATTTGATCTACTCCACATGTGCTTGTATAGAATGAAGCATTATAATATTTTCATGCTGTTTTAGTTTTCTCACATGTTACACCTTTTATCATTGAGTCACCGTATATTTCTTTGTCAACTTTTACTACACAATATGGAGTTACATATAACTACAGGAGTGTCCCGTTCAACTGAATTTTTTCCTGTGCCATCAATATCCACATCAAAACGGCATAGTGTGTAAAATGCATGCAGGTCATCACTTTTACTTGAGGATGACAAACTTTCATCACATATCCGTGTTCAGACATAAAAGAAGTGTATTCATATTTTGTTGATAAAATTTACAATTTTTGTTATTATAGTGCAGAAAATGTTATATACATTTTAAATGTATAAATGTACGCATAATAGACTTCAGTTTTTTGTTAATACCCAAAAATGTCGTGTGTGGCACTATCATTCGGAGGGATAAAATACAAACATCACCCAGCCAGCAACAGGTGGTGTTCATCACCACCTTTATTAACCCATCAGGATGACTTCAGCTGCAACAGAAATAGGCCTTTCCAGTGGCTTCCTTTTCCTTTATCATAAATCTTAACATCTGATCTTTGCTTTGACTTTGTTTCAGTGTTGCACTTTTATTTTAGTATTTCTAATATTCCAAGGCTCTTTTAGTATCCTTTTTTCATCAATATCTTTTTTGCTTACATTACTCTTGACGAGTAAGTCTCTGTAGCAAACACACTTTTTTTTTAAGTTCCAAGAATTCAGTTATCAGGCCATCAGGACTTTAATTTGAGGGGGTGATATTGATACCATGCTTACTGATTTATCTTATTTTAATGAACAGCTACCAAACACAGTACAAACCATCTCAAAACTATATATAGAATTAAGAAGTTGTACATTTCCATTTCAAAGGTCATTGAGAGATTCTCAAAATCACATCCTTCTTTTTATTGATCATTATAAAATTGATTTATCTAATCAATTTCAATTTCATCTTGAAATCCTTGTGTGCTCACATTTTTTACTTTTGTGTTAATTGTAAAATGTGTGTGTGCACACATGCACAAAACTTAAGAGGGAATTTTTTTTTCATCTCACATCAGAATGACTTCTCTCCAGCATGAGTCACCATGTGATGATTGATTGATTAAGAGAACCCTTTTGTGAGACAGCAGAATTGCACAGGTCAAACGGGAAAGGCTACTCTCCTGTCTGGGTCAAGTGATATTTTAGGCAATTCTTTTGTGAGAAAGCTGCATCACACAGCTATGACTTCTTTCCTTTGTGGGTCCCCATATGCCTTGTTAGAGAACTCTTTTGTGAGAAAGCTCTATTGCACACGTCACAGTGGAAAGGCTTCTCTCGTGTGTGGGTCCTCATATGTTTTGAGAGACTTTTTTTTACTGAGAAAGCAGAATCGCACGGGTCACATTGGTGAGGCTTCTCTCCTTTTATGGGTCCTCATATGCTGTGTAAGATTATACTTTTGTGAGGAAGCATAATCACACAGGTCACACTGGAAAGGCTTCTCTCCTGTGTGGGTCGCCATATGTCTTGGGAGATAACCCTTTCGTGTGAAAGTTTTATCACACAGGCCACACTGGAATGGCTTCACTCTTGTGTGGGTGCTTATATGCAGTGTGAGAGAACTCTTTTTTGAAAAAGCAGAATCACACAGGTCACATTGGAAAGGCTTCTCTCCTGTATGAGTCCTCATATGCTGTGTGAGAGAACCCTTTTCTGAGCAAGCATAATCACACAGGTCACACTGGAAAGGCTTCTCTCCTGTATGGGTCCTTATATGCTGTGTGAGAGCACCCTTTTGTGAGAAAGCAGTATCACAAAGGTCACACTGGAATGGCTTTTCTCCTGTGTGGGTCCTCATATGCTTTGTGAGAGAACCCTTTTGTGAGAAAGCAGAATTGCACATTCCACATTGGAAAGGCCTCTCTCCTGTATGGGTTCTCATATGCTGTGTGTGACAATCCTTTCGTGAGAAAGCAGAATCACAAAAGTCACATTGGAAAGGCTTCTCTCCTGTGTGGGTCCTCATATGCTTTGTGAGAGTACCCTTTTGTGAGAAAGCAGAATCACACATTTCACATTGGAAAGGCGTTTCTCCTGTATGGGTCCTCATATGCTGTGTGAGACAATCCTTTCGTGAGAAAACAGAATCACACAAGTCACACTGGAAAGACTTCTCTCCTGTATGAGTCCTCATATGCTGTTTGAGAGAACTCTTTATTAAGAAAGCAGAATCGCACAGGTCACACTGGAAAGGCTTTTTTCCTGTGTGGGTCATGATGTGTTCTTTGAGGAAACTTTTTTTTTGTGAAAGTTTTATTGCACAGGTTACACTAAAATGAATTCTCTCCAGTGTGGGTCATCATATGAAATCAGGTGATTCTTTTGTGAGAAAGCTGCATTACACAGGTAACATTGGAAAGGCTTCTCTCCTGTGTGGGTCATCAAATGCTGTGTGAGAGAACCCTTTTAAGAGAAAACACAACTGCACAGGTCACACTGGAAAGGGTTCTCTCCAGTGGGGGTCATCACACAATATCTAAGATAACCTGTGATACAGCTATGCTGCTGATATCACACTGGGTCCTTTTCATCATATCACATGTATGGAGTCTATGGATAACTCTTCCAAATAAATGTTTATAGTTATCCTCATCCTGGAAAAAATATATATCTATACATAATATTGTGTATTACATTGTAATGGGATTGCAGATATTTTGTACACAAACTACTTCATACTCAGGTCCATTTGTATCTAAACAGACCCTTTGTACATGCTATCATGTAACATAAAGTAGAAATACTAACAGATATGGTGCTATTCTACTTTTTCATCAGAAGTGTACTGAAAACCATCCAACAGCAACATGCATATTCATCCCACCACAACCAAAATTACTCAAAACTTTCCTCACATCATGAGATTTGGGAGTAAGGAATGGTCCAACTGGCCACAGCAGTCATATTTTAATATAACTCCATAACATTCCATGTTTGGGATCACAAAATCTCAATCTAAAGTTGACCTACTGTATCCAGTTCATCTCACTCATAAGACTTAAATAAGTGATACAAAACAACAGTGGTGGATGGGGTGGGGGTGTCTGTACTGCACCCCGCCCCCCATTTGTTCTTTCATTACCTCATTGTAGAGGTTGAGATACCTGCCATGTGTACACTGGTACATGGCATGAAGCAGCATTACAGTGGCAGTATACTATATTCAATATATGATTGAGATTAAATCTTTAAAATGTAAGATTAAGTATTACTTTTGCCTAATATTCTGAAAAAATGAGGGAAGATATACTGTAATTCACATTCAAAATGATTGTATTCATGCTGCAGAGTACATTTCTTTATAAACTTCATCTATATTTACAAAATTCAGGTTAGCCCCCCCCACCAAGTGTCATCTACACTTACAAAATTCAGTCAAGCTCCCTTCCCCCCAATTTTCATCTTCACTCCTTCACTGCAAGTCACATTATGTAAGATGCACTGGTAAGTGGTGTACCTGTGTTATCATTTTAATAAAACATAATCAATAAAATTGATCTAAGATTTTGTTGATGTACTTTCCATATGAGGATCAAAGAGCAAGTAGAGAAGAAAAATAAAAGGTGCAGATGGAGAGATAATAATTGAAGAGATGTAAAAGGAAGATGTGCAGAGTATTTTGGAGACTTGCTAAATGTGAAGGAGGATAGGAAGGGAAAGGTAGTTGCAGTGGGAAACGCTAAGAAAATGACAATGACGAATGAGGAAAATGGAAGAGAAATAAGATGTGGTGAAACCAGTTACTAAAATGATGAGAGCAGGTAAGGCACCTGGGTTAGATGGGTGTCATGTAAAGTGGCTAAAAAGGGAGATACATTGATGGTGGACTGGCTGGTGAGATTGTTTAATGTTTGTCTAAAAGAGGGTAGAGTGCTGGAGGAGTGGAGGAGCACATGTTTAGTTCTGCTGTCCAAGAAGGGGACAAGTGTGAGTGTAGTAGTTTCAGAAGGATTTAGTTTGAGTATAGCTGGGATGGCTTGTGGGAGGGTTTTGATTTTGAGGATTAGGAGAGGAACAGAAGGAGTAGTTGGCAGTGCTGGGCATATTACCACTGCACAGTTTATTCTATAAAAAAATCTATATATATGTATACATATATGCATTGTACTGTACAGCCACAACACTCATGTGGCATGGAGCGTGCATGGTGTCATACAGGACCTGATGCTTCTCTGCCAGTGCGACCCTGCGTGACCCAACCTAACCTAACCCAGTGCAATTATGTAATTACGCTCCATGGGTAACTTACCCATGCGGTATATATATATATATATATATATATACCAGCTTCCACTGCATGTAAAATCAGTTCATTCAGTTCACTCGTACCTTATGATAAAGGAGACGAACTCACCAAAACAACTTTCTCTTCACCAATAGTAGCATCGCTACAGTACATACACACATGTAAATACATATATGTATATAATGCATTGACAGGTCATACTGGTAATTCACATAGAATGACACCAGCTAGGAAGAATTTGCCTACGTGACCATGCACCACGCACCACGCACTGCACGTACCAAAACAAAGATGCCGTCAGTCATGCTCTGATGCTGAGCCCAGTGACATGGGCAAGCTTCACTGCATTATTTACAGTGTGATAACATTACTCCTTGAGGTGAGACACAAAAGATTTCTTTCATAAATGAAGAGAGTGTCATGGGGTAGGCTGGCTTGTGGTGATGGTCTGCATAATATTCATGTAATAGGTTATGCAATAGTGTTTAAAAATTCCAGATTCCATTACCCCAACATGATGGAGCCAAAAAAACAGCACCACTACACAGTTGCTTATAGGACACAAGTAATACAATTTGCCAAGGAAAATGACAACAGAGCTGCTGGTAGGCATTTTGGTCTACCTCCAACCGAGAAAATGATATGTGCCTGGCAAAAACAAGAAGAACTTCACACATTCTTTGGGTTTGAAAATGTACTAAAATACTACTACATGAGAACTACGTGTAGAATGATGATAAAAAATATATATATATATATATATATTATGAACAAACTTTACTACATCTGTAGTCTCTCACAGTCACTGCTGATGCCATATGCCAGGTACATGTTTACATCTCACAACAGGATTGGTACGTAGGCTACTAGCAAATACTAAAGTTTTTAAATGCATAGTATTGGATTCTAATAATGATCGAAATGGATGTGAGAGTCTTCAAATGTCAGTTGAAATCCATTACTTCATATTCAAAGCTTAAATCCGCTCATTTAGCTTTTTTTCATTTCAATGTCTGCCAAAATTGTGTGCGTCTTATGAGCCCATGCATCTTATGAGCCATCAGATACGGTAAGTAAAATAGTCATAGAAACATACAATTTGTTGAGATCAATGAAGGTGCCCTTTAAATACCTGGATAAGGAAATAAAAAAAAAAAAAATATTACTAACATTAACAACAGTGATGGTGGACTGGCTGGTAGGTTATTTAATGTTTGCTGGAGAGAGCGTAGAGTGCCGGAGGACTGGAGGAGTGCCTGTATTGTTCCACTTTACAAGGGAAAAGGGGACAAGTGTGAATGTAGTAGTTTCAGAGGGATTAGCTTGTTAAGTGTAGTTGGGAAGGCTTATGGGAGGATCTTGATTGAGAGGATTAGGAGAGGAAAAGAGGGAGTAATTGGTGAGGAACAGTGTGGATTTAGGATGGGTAGAGGTTGTGTAGATCAGATTTTTGTGAGAAAGCTATAGGAAAGGAGAAGGATGTTTTTTGGGCTTTTATGGATCTGGAAAAGGCTTACGACAGGGTAGACAGAAAGGCACTGTGGGAGGTTTTGTGGATGTACAGGATAGGAGGAAAGCTTCTGGGAGCTGTCAAGAGTTTTTATGAGAGTAGTAGAGCTTGTGTCAGGATTAGAAATGGAGAGAGTGAGTGGTTCAAGGTAAAGATGGGACTTCGTCAGGGATGCATTATGTTGCCCTGGCTGTTCAACTTGTACATGGATGGGGTAGTGCGAGAGGTAAATGCAAGGGTAGTGGGTCAGGGATTGGAGATGGTTAAAGAAAATGGAGAAAAGTGGGAGGTGAGTCAGTTGTTGTT
Source organism: Oratosquilla oratoria (assembly GCF_046742065.1). Lineage (NCBI taxonomy): Eukaryota > Metazoa > Arthropoda > Malacostraca > Stomatopoda > Squillidae > Oratosquilla > Oratosquilla oratoria. The sequence goes on from NC_134788.1 coordinate 55,220,928, forward strand.
TGCGGATGACACTGCACTTGTGGCAGGATCGGAGGAGGGATTGAGGAAATTGGTGACAATGTTTGGGAGAGTGTATGATAGAAGAAAGCTGAAGATAAATGTGGGTAAAAGTAAGGTGATGAGATGTTCAAGGAGTGAAAGTGGCAGTAGATTGGAAGTGAGCATTAAGGGTGAGCGACTGGAGGAAGTAGATAGTTTTAGATACTTGGGTGCAAATGTGGCAGGAAAAGGTGGAGTGGAGGTGGAGGTAGAATGTAGATTGAGAGAAGCGAGTAAATGCCTTGGTGGAGTAAAAAGTGTAATGAGGAATAGACATTTGGGAATGGATGCTAGGAGGAGACTGTATGAAGGAGTGATTGAGCCAACAGCACTGTATGGGGCAGAAACATGGAACATAAGAGAGAAAGAGAGAAGGAGTTTGAACGTGTTTGAGATGACGTGTCTGAGAAGTATGATAGGGGTTACTAGGCTAGATAGAGTGAGAAATGAGGAGGTGAGGAGGAGAACAGGGGTGGAAAGGGAGTTGGGAGATAGGGTTGATGAAAGAGTATTAGGATGGTTTGGACACATTGAAAGAATGAGTGAAGAAAAGACTAGTAAAAGAGGTGTGGAAGGCAGATGTGAAGGGAGTGAATATGAGGGGACGTCCTAGGATGAGGTGGATGGATGGGATGAAGGGGGCTTTGGGGAAGAGGGGAATATCTGTTGAGGAAGGGCGGGAGAGGACAGAGGACAAGGGTGAATGGAGAATGGTTGTATATGGATGACATTGTGATGCATGAGGTGGAATCGGTGGGGGGTGAGGTAGTATGTGTGAGCAAAATCTGACGCAGCCCGAAGGGATTTCTCTCCATCTTCTCCTTTTCTGCATGAGGGGACGGAGAGGGGGGTCGCTAATTTAATGAAGTGGCCTTGCTGTGGATGTGCTGTGTCTTGCGACACTGTTTCTGACCCAGGGCTTTTTTTTTTTGGAGGGTTTGTATTTTGGGTGGAATGATTTTATGCCTTTTCCTTTTTGGCTTGTTATTTTTATTTTTTTTTTGTTTTTTTTTTTTTTTTTTTTTTTTTTTTTTTTTGTATTTGTGTGTACACATTCCTTTTTTTTTTTGTTTTGAGTTTTTTTTTTTTTTTTTTTTTTTATTTTTTTTTATTTTTTTTTAGGTTTTTTTTTTTTTGTGATGTGTCTTGCTACATTACTTCTGACCCTGGGCAATGGACAAGATGTAGGGATGACCCATCATCCAGGAGGAGCCAAGAAAAGAGGGAGGGAGGGGTGGTGAATGGAAGTGGAGTATGTTTGGATGAAATGGCTACCTCCCTTGTATTGGGGAAAAAGCCATTGGAGCCCCATCCCAATAAGAATATAAGAATAAGCAAACAGGATACATGATAATATGATGCTTACCAGTCTCAAACAGTAATATTAGTTGCAGTAGGTATATACCAAATACTCAGATGCTACCAACATTTAAATAAAATTAAAAATTGCAACTTTGATAACTAAAGATAAACAAATGTTGCCAGTCTCAATTTTTTAAAAATCCTCAACATTACTGCAACTCTTGTGTGGTTTTAAATCATTAAAATATACTCAAATGTGCTAAATTAAATTGCAAAATAATACAAATAATTACATACCTATTAATATGGGGTATAAAAATATCTGGTTAAAAATCATCTTTATAGGTTTATAAATAATGTACCCAGCTTTTTTTTTATACTTTAGTGAAAATATTAAATGTTAGTAGAAAAAAGAAAATAATAATATATGTTTGGATGAAACATCTTGTTAACACTAACCGTTACCCCTGCCAGAATGTAGATACTGTACCCGCAAACAAACACTTGCATAAACATATCACCATTACTTTTTTTTAATTAGTTTATATTAGTTTGCGTAGTTTTGTAATATATGATAAGACACCAATGTGCAAGGTATCAAACTCTTTATGTTGATCCAAATTTGACCAATTTTTAAAAATAGAAATTAATTAATACATTATATTAAATATTGATAAAAGTGGGTAAGAATAGGAGACTTAATGTATACCTCATTAAATATAAAATGTTATCTATATTTTTTTAACAGCTAGTGACATTATAATTAGTTTGTGTACTTATATTTAAAAATAGATAATGATAAGAGTGTATATAGAATGGTGAGGATGCCTTCTTTTCTACACTTGTATTCTGTAGAAAAGCCTTGGTGATATGTATGTTTACATTGACTTTTTTGTTTGTAGTTTATATGCTTCTCAACCATTGGATATTCAAATATGTGTATGCGCGTTTCTTCTCTCAAAAACACTTTTCACCTATTTTACATAGGTTTTCTCTCCGTTTTTTGAGTAAAATATTAAATAAACACCAAGAATATTTTAATACAAAATATTGTTTTTCCTATTTCTTAGCAGTCAAGATAGCTGGTAAAAGTTGAGCTTCAAATATATACATATATAAAAGATGGGAGGATGAAGTGGAGTGTATTTAGGGGTAGAATTGAGTGACTTTGTGCCTTTCTTTTTGGCTATGTAAAACAGAAGCCTTGGTGTATGTATGTAGGTATATGTACTTTTTTTTTTTGATTTCATATATTCTCTCGTCCTAGTAACATAATGTGTATGCTTTTTCTTCTCTACACCACTCACCATCCTATTGGTTCTTGTTCAACACACCAATTTATTGAACGCAGGTCATGTGATCTCCGCTGCGAGTACGTCATCGCAATTAAATACGCCACCATAAAGAGGACAAATCATGAGCGAGAAAGAGCTGTAATTTCCTGTTTTTCGTACTAAGCATGCAAGGATGCAAATATATTTCAGAATATCAGGTAACAATTGGTTGTTGTTGTATAATTCTTTTTTTGAGACATGGTCATGAATCAGAATAAAACAGCATGAGTCTTGAGTAAGACTAAAATTTTAATATTTTTGAATATCAAGTCATATTTTCTCCTAGGCAGAAGTAGAACATTACCTTACAAACAGCCACAAAACGTCAATTGGTTATCCAGACATTGCCTGGGAGGAGACACTTTGGCAGTGTGTAGTTGTACTATTCCTAAAAGACTACAGGTCCTTAAATGGCATTCTCAGGTCAGTACAGGCAACAGTCTTTGATGCTTTGTTTATAATTTTTTTTGTCTGTCAGAGTATGATTTTATTAATTTTCTATACCCATTGATGAACAATTTCATTTAAATATATGAGTGTCCATTTTCGGGTGAAGTGCTAAGCCTGGTTCAGAGTAATTCCATGACAGATAATCAATAAACAATCCAACTCCTACCTAACCTAACTAAACCCTCTGCTCTGGTAGGAATACACCTTTTTTCCTCCACTTGCAAGTATCTTTCTTGCTTCTCCTTTCATCCAGGGATACACTATTTACCTAGAATTAGGTAAATACAATATGGGCACAGTGGCAATAGCTCTCCATGGGAACTGATAAACAAGTGCCAGTCCCTCCTATGTTAGATAAAGTTAGTGACTATTTTGTCATCCATTGCACGCATTTTAACAATTTTACTCTTCAAATATCTAGTGAAACTTTGATACAAAATCACCTCTAACAAATTATAATAACTTCAAATGCAAACCAAAATGCATTTGAGGTGGAGTGGAGATACCTAAGATAACAGTTCATGCCTACCAAAAAATTAGAGACTTTGGAAAGAATATGTCCTAGAGATGTATAACATCCATGAATACAGATTCTAAATTGTAATTCTGCAGTATAGAGTAGTTGCATACCTTAAGTAAAAATTTATCGTGTTTGATTAGCTTGGGTAGGTCAGGCCTATGTTTGTGTCCTCGATATCCTCTATTCTTTTCCTCAAAGTAAAATTTAGGGCTCATAATTTGGCAAAAGTGGAGAAAGTCCCTTCGGTTAAATTGGTCCTGTACTATAGCAGATTCGTTGAGTGTGAGCGTAGTCGTCGCTGTTTGCTCTAATTTATGAACATAATTCCATTCAACCTAGCAGTATTGCATTATTTGCAGTCATGACTCACAGAAGTTTTCTGGAAATGACCCAAAAAAAAAGGTCAGCATGGAAATCCAGCTTTCATTATTTTCCTGAGTTGGTAGTGCAAGTACTATTTTTGTGGGTCAGTTTTTTTTTTTTTTTTGGGTGTATTTGCTTAATACTATAGGAGACTCAATACTTGAACTTAATTTGATTCCAAATGGATGTTCGAGTATCAAAAAGGTAATTTTGTTCTAACCTGAGTAAAAACCTTATAATTGACAAAACATTCAATGTAACATGTTTTTCTATCATTGTAATTTGGACTAACCATAAGGGAAGGCTGCTGGTGGATAAAGTAGAAGAGGAGGGGAGAAAGGTGGAGAGAAGGATGGAGGTTATCTTCGTTTGGGAATGAGTCACCAGCCATGAAATTGTCTGGTAACAGACTTTTGGTGTGATTCCTGTAAACCCACCCACGTAGTTGGAGGCTGTGGCTCCCTAAACACTTTGCAACTCTCACTAGATTCCTTTTTCAACAAAAGAATCTTTCTAATTTGCATCTGCCTTGGCTTTTTTTTTTTTTTTTTTAAATCTCTAAAGTGCTGCATCAATATTTTCATCAAACTGTTTTATGTTTTTGTGTTACAGTAGCAATAGCCAGCATGGCACCTCTCCCCTAAAAAACCCATTCCCAACTCGCTGTCCACCTTTACATCAAATATTTCTTGGATCTCTGCAGTGATGACTTTCCTGTGCTGTTTCCCCTCTTCCTTCCCCTGAAGACAACTCCTCAGTTACCTCCTGCAGCTGTTCCTGGTGAATTTTGATGCAGCTCCGGCAGTTGGTGAAGTCCGTTCAGAGTCGTGCTTGCACCTGCTCCTTCTACATCATTTCACTGTCCACCCCCCCTGAATGTCTCCTGACCCTCCCCAGAGACACCGATGTCATACATCCCAGGGAAATACTGGACTGACAGGCTTCGAAATCCCTAAAATTCCTTGGCTGTCACACCAGATCAGACATATTTTATCGCAGGCAGACAGCAAGGACCTCACAGAAACTTTACCCTGTGTGAACCTGGTTGTGAAGTTCTGCTTTCTCAAATTAAGATGGACTTGCAAAGCTTATGAAGAACCACACAGGACCCGAGAAATTTTTTCTAGTGTGATGGTTTTGTAATTAGGCTTTCTCAGGAAATGCGGTCTCAATCTCATACAGCATATGAAGACCCACATAGGAAAGAAGCTTTTCCTTTGTGACCCATTGCTATGCTAGATTTCTCACGACTGGACACTCACTAAGTTTCATAGAATGACCCAACTTTTGGGCGCGGAAGCCATTCACATTGTGGGCTGTGCAATAAATATTTCTCACAAAAGAATCAGCTCAAAAATCATGTAATGATCCACACAGGAGAGAAGCCTTTCCAGTGTGACTTCTGTGATTCTGGTTTCTCACGAAAGGATTCTCTCACAAAGCACATGAGGACCCACACTGGAGAGAAGCCATTCCTGTGTGACCTGTGCAATTCTTCTTTCTCATAAAAGAGTAATCTCTTACAACATATTATGACCCACACTGGAGAGAAGCCTTTCCAGTGTGACCTGTGTAATTCTACTTTCTCACACAAGGGTAGTCTCACAAAGCATATGAGGACCCACACTGGAGAGAAGCCTTTCAATTGTTACATGTGTGATTCTGCTTTCTCACAAAAAGGTAATCTCACACAGCATATGAGGACCCACACTGGAGAGAATCCATTCCAGTGTGACCTATGCAATTCTACATTTAGTCAAAAGTGTCATCTCACACATCATATGAGGACCCACACACAGAGAAGCCTTTCCATTGTGATCTTTGTGAGGCTGTTTTCTCAAAAAAAGGTTCCCTCACACAGCATATGAGGACTCACACAGGAGAGAAGCCCTTCCATTGTGACCTGTGTGATTCTGCTTTCTCACTATAGAGTTGTCTCTCACTTCATATGAGGACCCACACAGGAGAGAAGCCTTTCCAGTGTAACCATTGTGATTCTGCTTTCCCAGAAAAGTGTGATCTCACAGTGCATATGAGGACCCACACAGGAGAGAAGCCTTACCAGTGTGCCATGTGCGATTCTGCTTTCTCACAAAAGGGTACTCTCACACAGCATATGAGGAGCCACACAGGAGAGAAGCCTTTCCAGTGTGACCTCTGTGATTCTGCTTTCACAGTAAAGGGTCATCTCACACAACATATGAGGACCCACACAGGTGAGATGCCTTTCCATTGTGACATATGTGATTCTGCTTTCTCACATAACGGCCATCTTACACAGCATATGAGGACCCACACTGGAGAGAAGCCTTCCAGTGTGACCTTTGCAATTCTTCGTTTAGTAAAAAAAGTCATCTCACACAGCATATGAGGACCCACACAGGAGATAAGCCTTTCCATTGTGATCTTTGTGATTCTGTTTTCTCAAGAAAGGGTTCCCTCACACAGCATATGAGGACTCACACAGGAGAGAAGCCCTTCCATTGTGACCTTGGTGATTTTGCTTTCTCACTAAGAGTAGTCTCACAAGGCATATGAGGACCCACACAGGAGAGAAGCCCTTCCAGTGTAATCTTTGTGATTCTGCTTTCCCACAAAAGAGTGACCTCACAGAACATATGAGGACCCACACAGGAGAGAAGCCTTTCACAGTGTGCCTTGTGTTATTCTGCCTTCTCAACCAAGAGACAACTCACCCAGCATATAATGACCCACACAGGAGAGAAGCCTTTCCAATGTGACCTGTGTAATTTTGCTTTCTCAGAAAAGGGTAATCTTACACAACATATGAGGACTCACACAGGAGAGAAGCCATTCAATTGTGACATATGTGATTCTGCTTTCTCTCGAAAGCTTCTTCTCACACATCATATGATGACCCACACGGGAGAGAAACCTTTCAAGTGTGACCTATGCAATTCTGCTTTCTCACGAAAGGCTCATCTCACACAGCATATGAGGGCCCACACAGGAGAGAAGCCTTTCCAGTGTGACCTGTGCAATTCTTCTTTCTCACACAACTATCATCTCACAAGGCATATGATGACCCACTCAAGAAAGAAGCCATTCCAATGTGACCTGTGAAATACATCTTTCACACAAAAGTGTCACCTTAAAAGTCACATGATTTCTACACAGGAGAAACCTTTCCAGTATATCCTGTGTGATTCTGTTCCCCCACAATGCATATGAGGACCCACACAGGAGAGAAGCCTTCCCAGTGTGATCTGTGCAACTCTGCTTTCTTTATGAGTATCATCTTACATAGCATATGATGACCCATACTTGTGAGAGGCCTGTGTGATACAGCTTTTCTCAAAAACATAATCTCGGAGGTAGGGTAAGTCATACTGGAGAGAAGCCTTTTTAATGTGACCTGTGGGATTTTGCTTTCTCATGAAAAAGTGATCTCCTCTAATGGCATAGTATGACCCGTACTGGGGAGAGAGAGGAAGCGACCAGACAAAAGAGACATCAAATGTGGGTAAGGTATTTAGAAAAAACAACAACAACAACATGCTAAATCCAAGGCAATTTGGATTCAGACAAGGACGGTCATGCATCACAAACTTAATGTGTTTCTATTTAAGGGTAATAGATATAATAAAAGAAAGAGATGGATGGGCTGATTGTGCATTTCTATACCTAAAAAAAAGTTTTTGACAAAGTACCACATAAGAAGTTGCTTAAGAAATTAGAAACTGAAGGAGGAATACAGGGCAAACTGCTTAAATGGATGAAAAAAATTTGCAAGAAAGAAAAATGAGAATAGTGATAAGAGACAAACACTCTAATTGGGATGAAGTAATAAGTGGTGTTCCACAAGGAACAGTCCTGGCCCCAATAATGTTTGCTATATATATCAATGATATGGATGAAGAAATTGAAAGTTATATGAGCTTCTTTGTGGATGATGCAAAACTGTTGAAAAAAGTGAACACTGAAGAAGATTGTGAGTCGCTACAGAGTGATCTCAATAAAGTATGGGAATGGAGTAGGAAGTGGGAGATGGAATTCAATACTAAGAAGTGTAGTATAATGGAATTTGGAAGAAACAAAAAAAGAATAGTAGGATCATATAAATTGGGAGAAGAAGGAATAAAAAAAGGAGAAAATGAGAAGGACCTAGGAGTCATTATTATGAATGATATGCCACCTGAGAAACATATAAACAAGATTTTTGGAGAAACTTATAATTTAATAAGAGCAATCAAAGTAGCATTTATGTATCTGGACGAAGAAATGGTGAAGAAAATACAAATCACTTTGATAAGACCAAGATTGGAATATGCAGCGACAATGTGGTCACCAAGTGCAAAAAAAAAAAAAAATGTATAACAAAACTTGAAAGAATACAAAGGGCAATTACAAAATTGGCACCAACACTCTCAAAACTATCATATGAAGAGAGACTAGCAAAACTTGAGTTATAGACAGAGTAAAGAAGAGAGAGAGGAGATTTGATAACTATTCATAGAATAATGAAAGGCATAGAAACTATTGATAGAGAGGACCTAATAAAATGGGATGATAGAAATACAAGAGGACTCAGAAAGAAAATCAAGACAGTTATAGAAGGGACCTGAAAAAGAACAGCTTTCCCCACAGAGTAATTGACATCTGGAACAAGTTAGACGAAAAAGTGGCGTGTGCAAAAACAATTCATGAGTTTAAAAACAGTTTAGATAAAATGAGATATGAAGACGGGACACCACGAGCATAGCTCACCTTTCCGTAAAATACAACTAGGTAAATACACACACACACACACACACGACTCGGTGGCGCAGTTGGTAGAGCACTGAACTGCCACGATAGTGGCCTGGAGTTCCTGGTTCGAATCCTGCCCAGGGCCGAAATGATTTCGGTACCGCTGCGCTTCGGGTCGTTACTCTGACTCTCGTGGGCGGGGAGTTAGGGGTGTGTGTGTGTGTGCAAGGTCATAGCATTACCCATAGATCGGACCTACGAGCTCTGATTCTCATCCAGGAGGGAAATAGCTGTTGATCACGAGTCCAACACGTGATCCAAAGACCAAGTGAATGCACACACACACACACACACACACATTCCGTGTTACTAGAAGATACAAAAGATGAATTGAAATACTGAAGGATGGAGGAAATACAGTAATTATGGGTGACTTTCATTCAAAAGAAATATGCTGGGAAGAAATGACAGTGAAGGGGGGAGAGAAACACTGGGGCAATATACTCCTTGACTTGACCATTGAATACACAATGACCCAATGGATTAAAGAAAATACTAGACACAGAGGAATTGAAGAACCCTCAAAATTGGACTTAATACTTACGACAGAACCTGAGATTGTTAAAAAAAAAAATTGATTATAAAACTCCGATAGGAAAAAGTGACCACTTACTAATGGAAATGGAATTGAAAGAACAAATGGACCAAAGCAAAAATTATAAACATAGAATAGGAAGACCTATATATAACAAAACAAACTTTGTGAAACTTAAAGCATTCTTTCGCAATGCAAACTGGGAAAAATTCCAAAACGAAGATTCAGGGATAGAAGAAAAATGGAACACATTAAAAGAAATTTATAATGAAGGAGTGAACGAATATGTACCACAACAAAAAATGGAAAAAGTATACATAAAGAGTTGGTACAACAAAAGATGTAGTGAAACTAGAAAAAAAAAAGAGACAAAGCTTGGAAAAAGTGGAAAAGAGATATGAGTGTGTGTGTTGAGACATTCTGACAGGTTATTCCTCACTAGTTTCGCAGGTATGCTTTTTCAAAGGAATGGTGTACAAACAAGCAGTGGGCATTTTATACATGAGGTGGACCTCACTACCTCAGTGTTACTATAGTTGGCGACAGGTGTAAACATTACATATTCATTGTAGCAAATGTAATAATAATGATAAGGCTTAGCAAGTGGTAAAGATGATGACAACATTAATAATAACAATGAAAATGATAATAGTAATTGTAACAGTATTAATAATAACAATAATAATAATAACAATAATAATAATAATAATGATGATGATGGTAATAATATTGAAAATGAGTAATGGTTAATAATATAACAAAAAATAATGATAAAAAGAAGAGAATAATAACAATAATGTGATAAAGATAATGATGAAAATATTGAGTGGTGAAGGAATAAAGTAGAAATAATGGAGGATACGTGATTTGGTAGCATGTGAAATAAAATATGGTAGCATCGTATAAGAAGAATCGTGGAAGTAAAAGGAGGAAAGCTGGAAACGGTAGGCGGAAGTGGGAAAAAGGGTATCTACTTAGAGTTGGTGGGTCTGGGAAGCCATTCTTGGAGGGCAAGTGTCGCGGTGGATTTTGGCCATTTCAAGTCACCAGTTCCCTTGTTTGTGTTTCTGTGGTTGGCAATGTAAAGAAATTCAATTAGTTTCCGTTGTTTCTTGTGTAGTCATTTGACTAGAATGGTGGATCCCTCCCAGTTTGGTAGGTGTCCCTCTGTGTCTATGTGGTTGACTAGAGCGTTTGTTTCTCAGTGGTGTATAATGTCCGCTTTGTGTTCCCTGAGTCTGTTGTTAAGTCCTCTGTATGTCTCTCCGTGGTATGCACTGTCGTATCCATTGCAGGGAATTTTGTATACGGTGCTATTGTCACTGTTCGTCTTGATTTTGTTTGTGATCAAGTGTCCTATTTTCTTCCCTGTGGCATTTACTATGATAAGTCCTGTCTGTCTCACGTTTTGGAAAGCATGTGAGAGAGGCCAGAGTTAGGAACCACAAGGTATCATAACTCTGTCCTCTCTTCATTTTCTTCCCTCTGTCTGATTTCAATGGCTTTCCGTAGTGATGTCCCTAACATGCCCTCTGAGTACCTTAGTTCCTGAATGCAGCGGTTATGTATCTAATTTCTTCTTGTATATACTCCTCGCTGCATATTCTAAGAGCCCTAAGATAAAACCCAATGATAACTCCTGATTTAGTCTTTTCGTCATGTGGGCTAAAATAGTGGATGAAGTCGTCTTTGTCGGTTTACGGTATACCTTGAACCTAGCGCTGTCGTCCGATCTGATGATGACAGTGTCTAGGAAAGGCAGGGAACCGTTGGTTTCTTCCTTTACTGTGAATCTAATACTTTTGTCTATGTCATTCAGTTGTTCTAGTAGGTTTCTTGTGTTGGTTGTTTTGTGTGTAATGAAGAGGATGTCGTCAACATAACGGTACCACTTGGAGTTATCTGGGATGATATGTAGAAAATATTCCATTTCCAATATTTCCATGTAGAGCGATGCTACCACCGTACTCAGTGGCGACCCCATTGGAAGTCCTTCATACTGCTTGTATTCTTGATTGTTAAAAATAAATAAACAAAATTTCATGCATTTTTCTACTAACTCCAAGTATTCACGCTTGTTGATAGGTAAGTTGCCAGCGTCAATGTGTTTTACTGTCTCTTTAACAGCCCGTTAGTGTAGAGGAAAGTAATGTCAAAGCTTACCAGTCGTTGGTCTGTGAAGTCAAATGTCTTTAGTTTTTCTATTAGGTCGGTAGTGTTTCTGAGGTGTGGTCCGCTAATGCTACCTGAGGAGGATGAAAGGGATTTGACCAATAGCTTGGCTAGTCTGTGTGGTGCGCAAACTGGAACTTGCTGGTGATAGAATAGTGTTGGCCTGATAATCTGACCTAACTGCGGCTATCGGGAGGGCACAGGGTGCCTCCATCCCAAGGAAAAACAGGATTACCAGTGCCATAAGAACTGGTGGTTCTATAACGAGGAAGTCCGAGAACAGAACCAACTCGTCAATATCCACAGGAAACTATACTGTACAGGAAGCGACACAGCCCCGCAAACCTTGAGCTTCTTCGGGAAGTGGTGAAAATGGCTCGAGAAATCACGCCAAGAGTGTCACGTACCCAATATTCACGGTTTTTTTTTCTCGTGATAGTCGTAGTTGTCTGCAAGCAAGCAGCTTTTATCCCCCTCCCCCCATTATCTGTCAGCTGTGTAGACCAAGTTGACACCCAGAAGGTCAACATGGTCAGATCCGCGGCGGTCTCTGACCTTTGCCATCAGGTCAAGTAAGCCGTCAACAGCATTGGGGCACAAATTTGCAAAGTTGTAATTTTTTTTGTTTTGTTTATTTTCTTTGTATTTTGCCATTTTTATTTGATGTAATGTAACCAGTTTGCTGCAACTTGTATCTCTGTTACCATATGTCAGTACGCTGCGACGTACTCGAATTTTTTTATTGTATTGTTAATTATATTCAAATTATAGTCGGACGGTAACATTTTCAATCGCCTGCAGACTGGCTGGAAATGTGCTTAGCGCATGTCGAGTTGCCGGTTAATTATCTATTTGTCATTTGTACTTTCTTTGTGCTAGTATTAAGGTTGTTATTGTTACATGCATGATATTCTTGTGTGTATCATTTAAGGTTGTGTGCGTGATTAGGCTACTAGGCTGTCATTCAGAGTAGTATGAGGGAAAAAACTTCCTTTTTGTAGTGTCCATCGGCCTTTGGCTCCAGTGACCCATCAGGTCAATTGGTAAGCCCTTTAAAAGAGAGGCTCAAACATTTCTTCGCTTCTTCTTCCTCATCTCGTCCGAGTCGGTTGCGGATACTTTCCCCATAAGGTTTTTTGTAACAGCCTATTTTTTTTTTTTTTTTTTTTTTTTTTTTTTTTTTTTTGTAAGCTTACCTTTCTGAGATTTGGAGTTGGTGTGTCATATGGGTTTTTATCAATTTGTTCTCGTGGGTGACCTTGTTAATCTGTTTCCTCTCACCTTTTGTTAATCCACAGTACACAGATAGTGTTTAGGTTTGTAGGTCACCTTTTGAGTTTTTGAATGTTGGTGTGTCAAATAGGCTTTTCACAAACGATTAGTTTCGCGTGCGTGATATTTAATTACCTTTGTTTTCTCCCACAGAGTTTTTTCACGAAGCAGCGGTTTTTTTTTTTTTTTGGGGGGGGGGGGGGGGTATTATTATTCCATTAAAATACTTAAATTGTGATATTATTTCTGTTACAAAAGTTATTTAATTGTATTGTTTTGTTAAGTAAATAAAAGTTTAAAACGAAACCTTTCTTAACGAACCTGTCCAAAGTAAAATAAAATAAATCTAAATATTTTTCCTCCAAATCGTAACAAGAGTAAAAGAGGCAAAGTGGCCGAAGTGGTGCGCAAGTTTCAAGCAGTTAGTGCACTGGCTTGTCCGACGACCTATGGTCCAAACTGAGGACGGCCTCCGCCCGCATCCACGGCAGGAGGCGGAAAGGTTGGCGGACATGTTCACCACACGCTGTGCGACTGCCCATCTACCTGCGGGCGGACACTCAAACCTAACAGGCAACAGCTGAGACTAGAGCCCCTTTTTGTGCAACCTTTTTGTTCAACTATGAGAGAAATTCGCTAGTAACAGCGACATCAATCCGATGATTTTTATGACAGTTGCATGCAGGATTCGAACCCACTCTTATTGGCCGCTAGATCACCTTCACAGAGCCTTAGCCCACTACACCGACAATGGCGAAAAGCGTGAAAGGAATTTGTTCCGATTCTTATCCCTTGCCAACTGGTGCACTTGGGCCTTGTGTAAAACAGGAATTGGGGTCGCAGATTAGTGATCTTTCTTATCCTCGGGAATCAGTTCGATTCCAGGTTTCAAGGCTTTTAAGTGCCTGTTGGTGTAGTGGGCTAAGGCTCTGTGAATGTAATCTTACGGTTGGCCGATAGCAGTGGGTTCGAAGCCTGCATGGGACTGTCATAAAAACTATCGGATATATATATATATATATATATATATATATATACATATATACATATATATATATATATGTATATATGAATATATATATATATATATTGATAATAATTTGTATGCGCAGCTGACCTGACTAGTAACTCATTAGTGCCACTACAACTTATTCAACATCACCTCACTCTTAACCGATGTAACTTGTCATCCTCAATTGTTGTTTATATTGTCCATAGTTCCCGTCTCCACATCCAACACCGGTATCCTATGTGATCATATTAGATGCACCAAGTGCCCAATAATCAATCTCCATCGCCAAGTCCCGACACCCACTGGTTCCTAAAATGTAATCTTGGATCATTCGGATAACTACCTGCTTCAAATCTGGAACATGCTGGGTGCCATTTGACGTGGGTGGCCCCGGAAATGAAGAAGTTGCCATTGCGGTATCTGCCCCTTTCGACGCTTCCACTCCACTACTAATGATAGACTATTACCCTATTCTTCGATCAGAAATACTAATCCAATGACAAGAACGCAAGGAACATCCAACAAACCGTCTACGAAACAATCAAAACCCACATATATATAACGTCACATCGACATAAAAGTCATTCTGATTAACCCATTTTAAACTCCGATGACAAGATTATTCTAATCATAAAACACCAAAATGTTTGATCAAACACCAGAAAAATATGACGTCAGTCCTCGCTTCTCACGTTACCTCATGACAAAAAAAGACATCCCCTCCAGTTTGGCCATGTAATGATTCTTTCACAATATCACACATAATGCCACGCTGTTCAATTTGCACAACACTCCACATTAACTACTTCCTCTGTCATCCACCCCCTCAAGCAGCACTGACTCCTGGGTAACAAAACGCGAATACCTCAATGATATTTCTATTTCCTCCTAAATACACCTTGTTAAAGGAGAGAAAGAGAAAAATATTTTCGTTCAGGAAATAAAAAACAGATTAGGTACCCTTAATAAATCATGTGGTTCAAGTTTTCTTTGATTAGTTGCAAACAAAATTTTCTTTGGATAAAAGTGAAAATGCCCTTGAGGAGTTGCAAGAACGATTAAAATTGTTTGAACATTCGTGAGACGCTCAGGAATCACACGATTTCAGGTAATGAAAAGGTTATTTGCCTGCGTTCGCTATTCTGCTACAGCTTGCATGGTTAGACTGATGCCTGGAAGTTGCAGGACATTATTATGTTTGTAGGTATTAAGGTGTTGGATACTTTGGAAATAATGATGTAGGTCAGTAATGCAAGGGCGTTGAAGGGAGCCCAGTGTTTCAAAACTTGTGCAGGTGGGTTGAGGTACAAATACATAAGAAGCATTTCAGTTAACATTGGCCCTTAAAGAACTAGGAAGTCGCTTACATTATATGCTGGGGTTTTAGAACACTTTCAAATTACAAATGAAGAGAAATTTAAGTCGAGTAAGTGTAAAGTTAGGTACATACATATTTCCTAATATTTTTTCTTGATCATTACCAATGTTACTATCAATTTGCGGTAATTACATCTGTATTATAAAATCTTGAAATGATAAGAACTAAGCAATGGCAGATAAGAATTTTGGAGCTTTGAGAACATTTTTTTTTTTTAGTATATAATGAAACAATATATTCGGTTGTCTTTTTCAAAAATCGTTTCCTACGTTGTAATTAATTTACGATCCCTATCTTTGTGGTTAGAAATGATCAGAATGATGAGAGGCTGAATGATAATGTTAAGAAATGCAGCTGTGAGAAATAACGTAACGTAGCCTAACCTAGCTCATGGTAAATATAAAGATGTCCGTCTTAATTGTTAGATATAAAGTCGCTACCGACGTTAATATTAATTTGCTGTATTTTTGAAAAAAAAAAAAAAATTAAATTGCAATGGTAAGAGCTAGCCAGTAATATAGGTAAAAATGCAGTTGAGACTGGCAAAATATATCTATGAGTACCTAGAATGATGCAGGTGATGACATATTACGTCAACACGTTTTGAAAGAAAAATAATAATAAATAGAATTGGAGATTGAAAATGATCTTGGGGTAACGACCTAGGAATATTTAAGCATCGTACATATTCCCAGAGAAGGAAAATTGGATGCTAGGTTTAGTGGCTAAATTGATTTACTTCGAAAGTTCAGCTTGTCCACGTAGATGGGTGCATTCGTTTTGGTGTGGCCAACAAACCTTGTTAAAAACTGTTAGATGGGAGAAAGAACAGTGATGAGCCACAAAACTCGTATCAAATACAAGAAACAAAACATACAATTAACTCTAAAGCATATAAAATATTTCCGTGAAAAGACAGAGAAAGAGAGAGAGACGTTGTTGGTTAGGTATGGTGCGAGTGGTGGGAAGAATGCGCCTGTATCTATAGCTTATTCTAATAAGACCAGTTCTATTGCACGATGAATGCCATAGAGTCCGCAGCCACCAGGAACTCAATATATTCAGCCGTTTTAGACGCCAATAGAGTAAAACTATTGGCAGGGGTTGTGGGATATACATGTTCGTTTAGCACTGGCTAGACCAGGGGTCTCTGAAGTGGTTGATACGAGTATGCAAGGGGTCATTAAATATCCAGGGTGTAGGACAAAACACCCCTAGTACAAAACTCCCCAAGGCCTTAACCCCCCGGACACCCCCCCCCCCCCAAGACAAAACCCCACTAGGACAAAAACCCCTCAACTATATATAATACAAGATTATCAAAGATGTTATTTTTATGTATAATTACAATAAAACAGCACCTCATACAACAGATATGCACAATTATATATAACCACTAAATTTGCCATCTTTAGCACTAAGAGGTGAAACACACATGTATAAGATATCATCAGACCATGTTCCACAATTACTGTATCAGATCACTATCTCATTTCCAACTCATAAAATGTCCAACTCCACAAAGAAATTCTTCCATGGTCTCCCTACTGCTCACAAAGTCCACACACACATTGCGCAGCCGCTCCTGTCTTGCCTTTGTTGCCCGCTTCACTCGTTTCCTCGGAGGCTCCCCAGTGGAATCCCTCAATGGTGCAGCTGTGACAAGGGGCTGGTCCTTTCTGATGCTGTCAGTTGCCTTCCAAATGGTTGGATGACCATAGCCAACTAACTCTTTGAATCCAAGATTCCATGCTTCACACAGGTTGTTGGTGCGGTCCTTTCCATACAGTGTCACTTGTTGAACATTCCAAAGACGAGGAGGAAATAAAGGTGGGATTCTTCTCATGCGAACGAAAGGGCACTTCCTTAGGAATATTCCCATCCGGGATCCTTGTCTTGTTGGCACTCTTCTTGGTAAACATGTAACCTCCTGCAAATAGCTTGAGCCCTCCCTTATTATTCTTTATGATCTCCATGGTGCTACAGATCTGACTGTAACTTCTGGTGAAGGTCATGCTCCTTATGTAGGGAATGTTTATACTGATACTAGGAAAGGTGAGAAAACGCATGACAAAACTCTGCTGAGTAGTTTCACACCTATTCCATGAAACTCTGTTATTTCACATCTATTCCAATGAACTGTTTATCTTTAGCCTGGGGTTTTTGTCCTATATTACATTTTTAAGGGGGGGGGGTCGAAAGATTGCGACAGCAAAGTGGTTTCGTGTGAACAAGACTTTCTCGTCACCTACCACACCGTGGAGACGTCCGCTCAGGTTATCAGAAAAAAAAAAACGCAGAACTGCATTTACATATATTTGCATGTAAGGTTTATATGTACACATATACACATGTATCATCAAATTACAATGGAACATGAACGTATCTCACCACTCAGACCTTTAATTTTCAGAGGTCTAGCCGGCTCTTTCAATTGGACCGCTTCTTACAAATAGATTAACTGCTAACAATCCTCTACTGGGTCTTTTATACATCATACGTCCATCCAGTTGTCTTGCTGACCACAATTGGCTGGTAGCCTTCCCTTCAGGACTCAGCTTACAACCTCGACCATCACGACTGAACTGGTCACTTCGACCGTCAGGACAGAAGTGAACTGGTCACTGACTCCTACGTAGTATCCTACTCAGTCGTAACAAAGGTCCTCTTTAATGAATTTCACATTTCCTTTACACATCAAACAATCCTTCATATATTTATTTATTATTTCTAACAATAGGACATATAAAGTAACCATAGAAAAATTCCTATAAGAATAATAATATAGAAATCTTCACTATTTCACGGCGCAGGGGCGATTGTAATATAGTATGAAATATGCTAACACCGTAACAATATTTACTACATTATGATTTACAAATGTTTACAAACGTTTAAAAGCTTACGTTTATGTTTTCAGATCCAGGATTTAACTATCGATATTTCATTTGGAGAATTGCTCTTCAATTCTATACATCCGCTATGGACGCTGGAGAAAAATCATCCCAGTGTGGCTCATGCGATGCAGATAACTCCCACAAGAGTCGTCTCAGCAGGCATCTAACGAGCGCAGAACAGGAGATAAACCTTTCCGATTGTGGAACTTTGCGACGCAGCTTTCAAGGGAAGAGAAGTGGTCTTCAAATCTAACATGATGACCCATACAGGGGAGGAAAATACCCTCTTAAATTGTGTAGAGCCATTGCGACGCAGCTTTCAATGAGTACGCGGAGTGCATCGTCCGCAAATATCTCGTGGTTTGACCCACACAGGAGAGAAATCCTTTCCAGTGGTGACCTTTTGCGACGCAACAGCTTTTAGGATATTAAGGTCAAGTCTTCGACGTCAACATGATGACCCAACACGGAAAGAAAAGCCTTTTCAATTGTGAACCTTTGTGACGCAGCTTTCATGTTGGCAACGGATTCTCTCAAATTATCACGTAATGGGACCCTACAGGAGAAAGGCCTTCTTCGGGTGTGGTCGTGTGACCAATGCGACGCTAGCTTTCAAATCAAAACCACGTATTCGAACGTCACATGATGGACCCACACAGAAAGAGAAGACCTTTCCAGGTGTGACCTTTGCGACGCTGCTTTCAAGGGAAAGAACGTTGGTCTCAAAAATCACGTGATGACCCATGCAGGAGACAATCCTCGTCCCATGTGTGACCTTTGCAACTCTGTATTCGACGACAAAGTCAAGATCTTCGACCGTACCATGGGAACCCACTACGGGAGGGAGAAGCCTTTCCAGTGTGACCTTTGCGGACGCAGCTTTCAAGGCAACAAAGAGTAGTCTCAAGATCACGGTTGGTTGACCCCGACACGGAAGAGAAGCCTTTTCAGTGTGACTAATGTGACGCAGCTTTCGTAGCTAAGAATTTCTCTCAAAACTCACGGTGAGAGAGCCATACAGGGAATGAAGCCGTTTTTCGCGGTGGTGTGACCGTTTGCGGACGGCTTTCAAAACAACGTTTAGTCTTCAACGTCACATGTTGATGAAACACCCAGCTGATTCACCTTTCCCAGTGTGACCTTTGCAACGCAACTTTCAAAAGCAAAGCCAATCTTCGATGTCATGTTGATTGACCCACACAGTAGAGAAACCTTTCCAATGTGACCTTTGCGAGCGGCTGTTTTTTCAAGCGAAAGGGCGATCTAAAAATTCACGTCGATGACCCTCACAGGAGAGAGAACCTTTCCAGTGTGGACTTTGCGGCGCAGCTTTCACAAGAAAGTCCAACTCTTCGGTGTCACGTGGGATGACACACACTGTGGGAGCAACATCTCTAAGGTAGAGAACTTTTGCACACGCAAGGCGTTACGGGAACAAGTGGTCCCAAATATAACGCTTGATGGTCCCCACAGTGGTTCCGGATGCATCAACAGATGACCTCCAATACCTAAATTAGAGGGATTAGATAAGAGATCAAGGAGGACGATACTTATACTTAAAGTAGTGCTGCCCCATATCTTAAAGGTGGTTGAACAAATTTAATGTTTTTTCATCAACTTACTGAGGTTAGAGCAAAGAGGAGTTCATATGAAAAATACATATATAAGAACCGTAGATTCTAGTATACAATGACATATCCTCATTAGATGCAAAATAATTGATTACGCAAAAATAGGGGACTCATTTCAAGTTTGGGATATCAGAAATAGTAATTTTCTATCAGATCAAAGTATGTAAGCTTACACACAAGACATGGAGGGAGCTATCATATTGCCACTGCAGTCATTCAGTGAGATCAATACTCTGATCTTCACATTTCCTATGTCTTCTGAGTGTAATTTGATAATGTACAATAGCTCCAACATAAACAAATCGACATTAATCTGCACACAGATAAAAGTATTTAGTACTTAATACCAGTCATTGTATGTAAAGTGATCACCATTAATGTGACCATAAATCGTGAGATAATCTGCGATACACATGGCTCCTCCTGGATAACGGGACAATCCTTGCATGCATTTGCGCGATCGTTCTGGGTACAGAAGCAATGCAGCAAGGCACCAGCGCATCCACAAGGCAAGGCCGCTATTCATTTAATCGGCGACCTCCCCTCTCCGATCCCCTCATACCGAAAAAAGAGAAGAAGGGGAGAAAACCTGTTCGGGCTGCGTCAGAATATAGATACAACGGATAACGCATCCCCTAACCCCCCAATCCCCAACCCACTTCCTAGTTGGGTGCGGATGAGTGCACCACCGTAATCATCAATACACGCAAAATATTCTCCACTCATTCATATGATGCAGTCGTCTCACTTCGTTCCGCGTCGACAAATATCACCCCCCTCTTAACGCCCTCTTTTACTTCCATCCATCTCATCTTCGGTCGCGCCCGTCATGTTCCACTCCATTCACATCTGCTTTCCACACTTCTTTTACTTTTTTTGTTTACATCTTTCTTCAACTGTCATTCTTTCTCATGATGGCTCCAAACCATCCGCCATGCTCTGTCAGTCAACCACGTATCTACCACCCTCCTTTTTTCCACCCCTGCTCTCCTCCTTGACCTTCTCGTTTCTCACTCTCTATACAACCTTGTAACTCCTAGACCATACTTCTCAGACATTTCATCTCCAAAACACATTTGAAATCTTCCTCTATCTTCGCTTTATTGTGTTCCATGTCTAAGCCCCTACAGTACTGTCGGCACAATCGCATCTTCACACTTTGAATTCCGTGTGTACTGTTAATAATATTCTTGCAAGTAAAATAATTATATTCATTCCAGCAAGTGATGTGTAATATTTATTACAAGTCAGTTGCTTTATAGATATGAGCAGTTATACCGGTTTCTTCTAAAGGGCGTGATTGGAGCAACAGGGGGAAAGTTCTATTGAGGACGGATGGAGGGGCGGAGATACTAGAAGATAGGGCAAGTGAAGGGAGAATGGATGTGATATGGATAATCGGCTGTATAGAACGGACGTGGGTAGGAGGGATAATGTGTGGAAGATGGGGGAGGGGGGTTCGCCATCTAAATGGAAGCGGGCATTGCAGTGGCTGTTACTGTTGTATTGCTGCAAGTGCTTCAGCACCCCGCGGGGGCGAAGGGGCGAGCGAGGCGAAATGCAAATATGACTCATCACCCATAAGGAGCCAAGATGAGAGGAAGAGAGTGGTGGTGTAATGGGAGTGGAGAAGGGTGGGAGTTTATGGCTACCTCGCCCTTGTAGGGGGGGGGGGGGAAATTATGTATGTGTATTTTGCTCATCTAGAAAAAAAAAAGAAAAAAACAAAAAGACGAAGGTTTTTAATCACATAATGTCGGACTGGCCTTCTTGTGAATAGCTGCTAGTTGTGCTCGCCGACGCTTTTGAAGAAAGGCGTAGCTACACTACCTACTCGTTCGCCGCCTTATTGGCCACACACCTTCTAGTTATGACACACACCCTTCTGTCCACGTCTTCGTTAACTCCCACCTACCAAAGCACTGACTGCCTGACGCCCAAGCCTCCCCTCCCCCTGGTGCCAGTGCTCCCGCGGTCAGGGATGCCAACGATCTTCCCCCTCATCTCACACATTCCGTACATTCGTCCATCACATTCACACCAGAGTATGTATTTTTAGAAATGCACTCCTAAACGATATAATAATGATAATAATTTTGTAAATTATAATACTTCAACGTAATATGCGATTTTACATGGCGAAAAAAATGCTAAAAGCAAATACACTACCACATGGAGGTGCGACAATAGGTTCGAGACGTCATATTGTTGTCTGTCCAGTCCCGTTACTGTCAGGTTGTACACAACGTCATGTATCAGGTGTTCTCCCACTCTAAGTGACGCATTTGTTTTTTTAACAGTTCTATGGAGCTGAGTTTCATACTTTTCTTGAAATTATGAAACTTCTCTATACCCCGCAGTCCGATCGGATGCTAAAACCGCCCGTCAACATTAATAACGACGACGACAGCCCTGATGACGTCTAGCATTACTAAATGCAGGTTAGGTTAGGTTCGAACAATTTATCATACTCTAATATCTTTGACTTCCCCATCTATTTAAAACAAGCACTCGTCGCGACTCTGTTCACTAGTGTATCGCCTTTTTTCGCCGAGAAAAACTTATGATACGTTGATGTGTTATGATTTTAAAACTTATTGAAAAAATCATTATACTTTCCCATATGCATATAGTTACGACTATAGACCCGTCGTAGTCAAGAACTAAAATATTTACGTATATACGTGAATATAGGTCTATTCTCGTATGTACACGTGTGTACTCATGTAGACTTTTGGTAAGGTGCGAGATATGCTGGCTTTCCCACGGTATTGTCGTGTAGCTCGCCTCTCTGAGCAACTGTCAGCGCGACGTACGAAGACTGTCATTTTAGTTATTGCTACCTTTATATACGTATTAATTTCTTCTTTTGCTTTGTCAACGTGTTCCATTCATTGCATAAGGATTTATGTATGTGTATTATCTTATGGACCTATCTTGTCCATCTTAGGAACTGGTTTACGTAATATTTGGGAAAGTGCATTGGGGGGGGGTTCAGATATCTCATGCATTAGTGTGGGAACGAAAGTTGCACCTGTCCGTGCGCGCTCTGGCTAAAAATTGCGTGGGAGCGTAGTTTTTGGTAACAGCGTTCCAGCTTCCATTTAGTATGTTTTATTGTATAGACTTTAATATAAAAACTATTAAGTTTCTTCTTGTATCTAAGATTGATAAGGTGACATTATTATATATTATTTGTATGCCCATTTTTGTAAAGAATATGTCCATGGATATATTCTAAACCCTTGGTGTTCATTGCCTCTGGCGATATTTGGCAGCCCTTGTCTAGCCGGGAAGTATATATTTATTGGTGATTTGCAACGGACCAATTGTCTCTGTTTATACAGAGTCCCTTGCTACTCCTCTCTTTCTTTGTCTGGCCTTATGCTTGTACTTTTCCACTTTGCTGGACTTAGAATTTAAGTCGTAGAATTTCTCGACTTTGTATATTTTTACGTAAACTTTCTTAGGACTTGGTTTCCTATGGTAATTGTCGATATTTCTCGACCTTGCTTGTTTACGCATGTTTTTGTAAAGACTATTTTCTTTTTAATGTCGATATTTTATCGACTATTTCTATATTTACATATGTCCTGGCGACTTTGGCCGTTTATGTTCTAAAGGACTCATTGTCTGGCACTTATATATTTTGTTTTGGCAAATCTTTTGAGATTGTGAACATTGCTGTGTATCGGAACTTGTAACTTATGCTCGCTTGGCGACCTCTATCTTTCTATCTTGTTTTTTTTTTCCTGTTTGAAATAAATAATTAATCTTTTATTAGAACTCAGAGTTTTTTAACCTGGCTCTTCCCCTAGTCGTCACAATATACATACATATACCAATGGGTTTTCCCCACCTACAAGGGAGGTAACCAAAAACAAAGGCATAACATCCACTCCCACCCATTTCATTCCCACACATTCCACTCCCACTCGCCCCCTTCCTCCCTCTTATCTTGGCTCCTCCTGGATGACGGGTCATCCCTACATCTCGCCCACTGCCCTGGGTCATAAGCAATGTAGCAAGACACAGAGCATACACAGCAAGGGAAATTTATTTAATCGGTCAGCCTCCTCTCTGTCCCCTCATGCGGAAAAAGAGATGGGCAGGATTCCTACGGGCTGCGTCAAAATATTATTCACACATACTCCCTCACCCTTCACTCACTCTCTTCCATGCATCACAGCATCATCTGTACACAACCATCCTCAGAAAAATCCTATCTTCTGTCTTCTCCCTTCCCTCCTCAACAGACATTCCCCTCTTAATGCTCCTTTTACCCCATCCATCCACCTCATCCTCGGTTGTCCCTCATCTTCGCTCCTTCCACCTCTGCTTCCACACCACTTTTACTAATCTTTCTTCACTTATTCTTTTCCATCTGACCATACCATCCCAATACTCTTTCATCAAATTTATCTTCCAACTCCTTTCCACCCCCTTTCTCCTCCTCACCTCCTCTTTTGTCAATCTATCCAGCATAGTAACCCCTACCATACTTCTCAGGGATTTAATTCCAAACAGATTTTCTTTTCCTCTCTTATGTTCCATGTTTCTGCCCCATACAGTGCTGTCAGCACAATCAGTCCATAGAATCTCTTCTTGGCATCAATTCCCAAATGTCAATTTCTCATTTGACTTTTTAATCCTCTAAGGCAGTAATTAGTTCCCAAGCTAGGGGGGCGCGCCAAAGGATACAAGGGGTGTGTGAAGTCATCTGCTCAAAAATATTTGTTTAATTAGAATAATAAAATTATCCAAAGAACAAATATCTGCCATTACATACATGCAAAGTGTAATTATAGCAGTCACTCCAACCCGTTTTCTATCAAGCTAGTTCTCCTTACACGTTTTGGACATGTCACCGATACCAACCACACTGACGCCACTGAGGTACTCGTCACAAACTCCCAATACTTCAATCCTAGAATTTCTAATCTTGTGAGGAAGAGACAGCACATAGGCTCTACTACTCTCATAAAAATGTTGACTACTCTTAATAGCTTTCCTTCTATCCCATACATATGCAATACTTCCCCCAATGCCTTCCTTTCTGCCCTGTCATAAACTTTTTTCAAATCCATAAAGCCCCCCCCCCCAAAAAAAAAAATCCTTGCCGTTTCCAAAGGCTTTCTTACATATCTGCCTTATCACAAAAATCTGATCCACGCAACCCCTACCTGTCTTAAACCCACACTGTTCTTCACCAATTACTCCCTCTGTTTCTCCCCTAACCCTCTTGATCAAAACCCTCCCACAAGCCTTCTCAACTATATTCAACAAACTGATCCCTCTGAAACTACTAGTCACACTTGTCCTATTTTCCCTTGTATAGCAGAACTATACAGGCACTCCTCCAGCACTCAACTCTCCTTTACACAAACTAAACAACCTCACCAGCCTGTCAATTATCACTGTACCTCCCTTTTTTTAGACACTCCACATGACATCCATTCAACCCAGGTGCCTTACCTGCTCTCATCATTTTAATAACTTTTGACGTCATCTTTCCTTTTGTTTCCTTTCCTCATTAATTTTCTTGGCATTTCCCACCGCAACTACCTTTCCCTCCCTCTCCTCCTTCACATTTAGCAACTCCCTAAAATACTCTGCCCATCTTCCTCTTACTGTCGTCTCTTCCATTATCATCTCTCCATCTGTATTTTTACCTTTTCATCTCCACTTGGTTCGTCTCATCTTCCTCTCATAATTTCCTTCCAAAACATCTTTTTTATTACTTTTAAAAATTCTGTCATACTCTTACCCCGTTTCGCATCTGCTCTCCTCTTTGCCTACTTTATTTTATGCTTTACCTCTTTTCTCTTTTCTTTGTACTTTTCATCTGATTCTTTGTCCTATTTTGTAACAAATCTGTGAATGCTCGTTTCTTCTTTCCTATAACCTTCTTTCCTTCATGATCCCACCTCTCACTACCCTTCTATTTCCTCCTGTCCCTCTTGTTTCACACAACCAACTTACTTAAATACTGATCGCAGGTCATGTGATCTATTAACCACTGCGAGTGACGTAATCGCCTATGAATACGCCACCATAATGGAGGGCAAATCATGAATGAGAAAGAGCTACTGATGCTGATAATTTCCTGTTTTTCGTACGTAAGAGGTCATTGCAAGGATAAAAATATATTTCAAAATATCAGGTAACAAAACTTGGTTGTTGTTGTATTGACACGAACCAAAATAAAACGGCATGAGTCTTAATATAAATTTTTATATATATTTTATTATCAAGAGGCATATTTTCTCCTAGGCAAGGCAGTTTACGAACATCAACAAACCGCCAATTGGTGATCCAGACATTGACTGGGAGGAGGCTGTTTATCTCAACCCAATTATTCACCAATTTGATTGCACACTTTGGAAGTGTGTAGTTGTACTATTTCCAAAGAACTGCAGGTCATTGATGCTTTTTTTTCAATAATATTTTGGCATCTTTTAGTAGTACACACCTACGAGATATAGTAATAGAAATTAATTAATAATTTTGTCAATTATAATACATCAATATATTATACGTTATTTTTGACGGAAATAAATAATATAAACAGTTGCTAAAAGCTATAAACAAACAAACAAAGTTGTATGGGCTCCTTTAAGGTGGTTTTACACAATCAAACGTGTTGGCCAACCCGCTCATCAAACTTCCAACACAACATGACATGTTCAGACCAAACACAGACAAACCTCAGTCGGTGCTAGGAGGAGAAGGGAAAAAGATGTCCCTTACTCAAGACGAGGTGATGGCAATTGGGATAGTGATTGCCCTTAACAAAAAGAAAAGGAAGCGTTCAAAGTGGACAAAGGACTGGTTACTGAAAAGGGACCAAATTTCTCATACCAACTTAAAGAAAGGAGATGAAATTACACCCAGATGATTGGCGCAATTATATGCTCATGGACGAATCGACATATTTAGAACATTTGAATTTGGTCACTTCATTAATTAATCATAAAGACACCGTTATGAGAAAGCCCATTAGCCCTCATGAACGGCTAAGCGCAACATTGCGTGTTTTTTTTTTTTTTCCTATCAATGGGCATATCTCTGCAAGACTAGATTTTCAGCTCTCATCGCAACTAGCACCTTATCTAAAATTATACCAGAAACTTGTCATGCCTTCTAAAAGAACTACGAAGACAGTTGATTTTCTTCATCGCATCATCCTGCGTGCACTGAGGGTCAAGTTCTTTTAGCTTTCAATGCAGTTCATCTATACCTTTATTTCTTGAATTCCTTTTAGAAAATTCTTTCGATTTTACCTTCCACAATGCTATATGCTTCCTATATATGTCAATGAAATCTACCATAATTTCCCTTTCCTTGTCCTTACCATTCATTTTGGAAATAATCGGCAAGTCTGTCACTGAAGAAGCTGCTATAGATATTACCTCCGCGAGATTTGAGTATGTATGACGATTGGAGACTCATGCGTGTTCTGACGTTCATGCATGAACATGAACGAACAAGCTCCGCCCACAAAGGCCAGATCAGACATCCGTCAAATACGTTAGTCCAACATGTTTACCCCTTTCACATGTTCAAACATACTCTCAAACATCATGTTGTCAAACATGTTTGGCTGTGTAAAACCCCCTTTAGACGCCATCTTTGTTTTGAAAAATTCGAAGGTCAGATACGACGACGACGGCCTGATGACCTCTAGAATTACAGGTACCGCATTGCTAAATGCAGGTTAGGTTAGGTAGGCAGGTTTCGTTACGATAGGTAGGTAGATTTGAATGTATAGGTTTATCATACTTTAATGTCTTCGACCTCCGCCTCTACCAAAACAAAAATGGCGTCTCAGGTAGTCAAAGCGACTACATTTGTTTATTATTAGTAGCTTTTAGCCAATTTTTCTATTATTGATTTCCGCCAAGAATAATGTATATTACGATGAAATATAATTTACAAATTAATTTTTTAATTTTCTATTACTATATCGTGTAGACGACTTCTAAAAATTTGCCAATATTTTTTTAGTCTGTCAGAGTATGATTTTATTTAATTTTTATTATACATATATGCAGCAATGAACAATTTTGTTTAATTAAATGAGTGTCCTTTTCTGGTAAAGTGTTAAACCTGGTTTCGAGTGATTCCATGACAGTAGATAATTTCCAATCCAACTCGTACCTAACCTAACTAAAGCTTTGGGTCCATCTCAGCCTATTGCCATTTCGGCCCATTACCAACTCGGCCAATTATTAACATAAAGTAGCTTGGACATAGAAACAACGAAAGTTATTAAAATACTTTTATTCATTGCATATATAAAACAAATTGTGTAAATAAAAATACAAGTTGATGTAGGTTTAAAAAATGAAAGTATGAAAGTTAAAAAGGATAGTAAAAATGTTTAAAACAATAGTTAAAAAAAATATAGTGTACACTGCGATGTGGTAAGATACGGCTCTAAGGAGATTTTTTGCCAACCTCTCACCAGCGTTGTATTCTTTCCAGAGTTTTAAAAGTTGTCCATGTTGTTTTTTGTATTTTATACTTTGTCTACATAAAACTTTTCCATCAGACAGGAGACACACTTGTAGTGTAACTAGTCTGGCTTCCTTGTGTAATAGGTTAATAAGCAAGTAAAATCTAAGCTATCCTTTTCTTGCTTTCACATATAACTGGTGGTGCCATCCATCCACATTGTTATTTGTGCGTATGCTTCGTCCAAAAGCACACCACGTAGAAGGAGGCCAAATAGTCGAGTCGATCCATGTACTCCTTATATAATTCAAAAGATCAACAAATGCTTGACATCCATTTGTTTTTCAGTAAAGTCTTATGATTAGTTCTTCAATATGCTCAGCTGGTACGTAGAGTAATGACAGAACTTTTCTGAGGTATTTGTGCATACCGGTGTCATTTGTGTATTGCACTTGTAAGCCCCTCTCTCTCACCATTTCTTTCTTTTCAAACAATTATAACAACCAAATAATTCATAATGTTTAGGGAAACGATTTGCCCTATTGTTATTATATTCATTAGATAGTGTATGGAAAGGAAGAATAAAACCTTTACACCTACCATTGCATAATATTACTGTGCATGTGTCCTGCAGCATTTCAAATATACATTTGAAGAAAGTAGAGTTACAGAAAAGTACTAAGAACTCATTCAGTGTATGTGGAGTAAAAGGAAGCAAGATTGACAAAGAAATACTACTATACTAAATGGGCCGAGTTAACTATAAAAAATGGGCCGACTTGGCACAGGCGATGGGCCGAGTTGGTTACATTGAATGGGCCAAGATGCTTTTGGGCCAAGTTGGATCTATACCCTAACTAAACCCTCTACTCCAGTAAGAATACATCTTTTTTTCCTCCATTTACATCTTTCTTGCTTCTCCTTTCATCCGGGGATACGCTATTTACCTAGAATTAGGTGACTACAATACAGGCATAGTGGCTTAACTCTCCTTGGGAAATGATAAGTGCCGGTCCCTCCTATAGTAGCACAGGGGAAATATTAGGAATTATGAAGAAGATAAAAAATGGAAAGGCGTCAGGAGATGATGAGATACCAATTGAAATTTTCAAGTCAGGGGGACCATAGTTAGTAAAATAAAGTATGGAAATCTGAAAAAGTTCAGGAGGACTGGGAAACTGCTATAGTCTGTCCTGTTTTCACAAAAAGGGATAAACTAAATTGCAGAAATTACAGAGGGATTTCACTTTTATCACATGCGGGGAAATTATACCAAAGAATATTGGAAAGAAGACTGAGAAACATCACTGAAAAGAAATTGGGAAACTGGCAACATGGATTTGGACCAGAGAGAGGGACTACAGATTTAGTGTTCACATTGAAGATCATCTTGGAAAAACAATGGGAGTGGAATAAAAATACATACTAGGCATTCATAGATTTAGAAATCTCACCACCCTGCCACTCATTTAGAAAAGGCTTTTGACAAAATAGACAGAGGGAAATTATGGAAAGTAATAGGAGATCAATATTACAGTGTACCACCAAAATTAATAAGAGTGATGAAAAGTCTATGGAAATAGCAAGAGCAGGGTAAAAAACAGAGAAACTAAAAGTAGGTGGGTTGTGGTGAAGACAGGAGTGAGGCAAGGAGGAATTTTGTCCCCATTACTGTTTATAATGTTCATGGATAAGTGCATGAGGGAAATTTGTACTAGTGAGGATAGTGAAGTAATGATGGCATATGTGGATGATATGGTATAATAACGGAAAATCAAATCCAGT
Organism: Oratosquilla oratoria; assembly: GCF_046742065.1. Taxonomy (NCBI): domain Eukaryota; kingdom Metazoa; phylum Arthropoda; class Malacostraca; order Stomatopoda; family Squillidae; genus Oratosquilla; species Oratosquilla oratoria. Next base: position 55,250,845 of record NC_134788.1, read on the forward strand.
TACAGGACGCTATAAATATATGGCAAGAAACAAGAAGGAATGGATTAAAGATAAATGTGAAGAAAACTGAGGTGATGTGTGTAGGGAGAAATAGAGAAGAATGTAATATCAGTATTAATGAAAATCAGCTAAAACAGGTGAACGGCTTTAATGATTTAGGAGTTTTGTTTATGCAGGATAACATCCAGGAGGGCGAGATTACTAGACAAATTCAAAAGTTTAATGGCATTGTAAACCTGCTGTACCCTCTGCTCAAAGATGAGAATGTTCCACTGAAATGTAAAACGATAATGTACACGGCCATATTAAGACCAATTTTACTGTATGGGTTAGAGACTTGGATTTTGGAGTTAACCCATTAAACTCCGATGACAAGATGTCTTGTCATTTGGTCAAATAAAACAAAAAATCATAAAACACCAAAATGTTTGATCAAACACCAGAAAAATATGACGTCAGTCCTCGCTTCGCTGCGAGCGAAGCGAGGACCGGCGTCATATTTTTCTGGTGTTTGATCAAACATTTTGGTGTTTTATGATTTTTTGTTTTATTTGACCAAATGACAAGACATCTTGTCATCGGAGTTGAATGGGTTAAAAATTGGAGCTACAGAACTGAGGGTATTGAGAATAATTATGGGGATCACCAGAAGAGACAGGATTAAAAATGAGAAAATAAGAAAACACCTAAAAGTTGAGCTGATTGTTGGAAACATAGAAAGAAACAACTTGAGATGGTTTGGTCATATGAAAAGAATGGAGGAAAGTAGACATCCAAGGAAGTATTTGGAATGGCAGCCTAGAGGAGGAAGGAGGCTGGTTGAAAGATCCAGGAAAATGTGGATGGACTGTGTGAAAAAGAACTTGGAAGGAAGAAATTTAACGGATGAAGTAAATGAACAAGAAATTTATGAATATCAAGTTGAGTGGAGGCGTCTGATGATGAGGACAATGACTGACAGTTGAAATCAACTACCTAGCATCTGGTGAGAAAGGTGGTGAGAATGTGACTATTTTGTCATGCATTGCACACATTTTAACTTTTTTAGTCTTCCGATATCTTTCTAGTGAAACTTTGATACAAAATCATCTTTGATAAATTATAATAACTTCAAATGCAAACCAAAATGTACTTGAGGTGGAGTGGAGATATCTAAGGGATACCAGTTCATGCCTGCAAAAAAATTAGAAAGAATTTGCAAAGAGTATAAGTCTTAGAGATGTATAGCATCTCCATACACATATTCTAAATAGTAATTCTGTAGTAGTCTAGAGTAGTTGCATACCTAAAGTAAAAATCTACCTTGTTTGACTAGCTTGGGTAGGTCAGGCCTCTGTTTTGTGTCCTCTGCATCTTCCCCACAACTGACCTTGACCAGGTGTTTCCACTAGTGTAAGAGATTCCTCAAAATTAGATTTAGTCTTCTAATCCACCCAGAATTGATCATGTTTTAAACCTCTTTGTAACACCAACTTTTCTGTATTCCCCTGAATATATATATATATATATATATATATATATATATATATATATATATATATATTTATATATCTACCTTAAAAATGTGACAATTTATTACAAAACCCCCTGGTTTTTATTTTTCTATATATTCATTTTTCTGTAGGTCCTCTCATTGCCTGTGAAGACACTGGTTTTTGTATTCCACTTTTTTATTTTCACTATGGACCTCTCCCATGAATTTCCTCTCACTACGAAAAAAAGAAAAAATCTGAGATTTTGCCCTGTTTATGTCTGTCTTTGGCCTCTTTATGTAGCTCTTTATCTTTCTTCCTCTCTCTTTTTTCATATCATGGGATAGCCCAATCTTACCAATCACCCTATCATCTGATTCCTTTAACTTTTTTCATTATTTTTTTCTTTATTCCCCCATGGAGTGACATCAGTATGGGTCTGGATTTACCAGTTTCACTTAACCAATTTCTGTCAAATGTTCCAATGCTCCATATAGCAGTAAAATCAGCAATGTGGATGTTTGAGCCCAGGGAGTAAACACAATTTGGGAATTGGCACAGGACATAAAACACCAATTCCTGAAGTGGGTTTATGTCTTAGGTGAATATGTAGATAAACTATGAAACTAGCACATGATCCAATAAGAAGCTGGTTACTACTAAAGAAAAGGAAACACGAAATTCACAATGGTTTTAATGTTGTTCATATCTTCAGGGGAGAAACAGAAGTGGCACCATTTTGTGTCTCACCTGAAGATATGAATTACATGAAAGTGCATGAGACTTTTATTTCTTTGTCCTAAGTGGTATACAGCTTATATATATATATATATATATATATATGTGTGTGTGTGTGTGTGTGTGTATATATATATATATATATACACATGTATATGTATATATATATATATATATATGTGTGTGTGTGTGTATGTGTGTGTGTGAGATTCACCTTGGTCTTTGGATCATGTGTTGGACACATGATTGACAACTGTTTCCCTCCCAGAAGAGAGCTCAGAGCTCGTATGACCGATCTGTGGGTAATGCTATGACCTTACATGCACACACACACATCCAACTCCCTGCCCACAAGAGTTGGAGTGACGACTCAAATTGTAGTGATACTGAAATTATTTCAGCCCTGGCCAGGATTTGAACCTGGACCACCGTAGTTACAGTCGGGGACTCTACCAACCGCACCACCTTGTGTGTGTGTGTGTGTGTGTGTGTATGTGTGTGTATTTACCTAGTTGTATTATATGGGAAGGGTGCTATGCTTGTGATGACCCATCTTTGTTTCTCTCAGCATCAAGTTTTTTCTTAAAATCTTGAATAGTGTTTGCACGCACTGTTTCTTTGTCTAATTTGTTCCGAGTATCTATCACTCCATGTGGGAAGCTATTTTTTTTTTTCTTTTTTGTAGATCTCTTCTGTAATTATCTTTTTTTAGTTTCTTTTCGTGTCCTCTTGTTTTTCCATTGTCCCAGGGGTATGTATGTAGATTTTGTATGATTTTCAGCATATTTCTAATATAGTACAACTACAATGCAATATATCATAGCACCATCCCTGCTAGTGTTTCTACCTATTTTACGGTAAGTGATGGCAATTGCAAAGGGTCTGTTTAGGTACAAAGGGACCTGAGTACGAAATGATTTGTGTATGAAACATCCATTGTCCGATTACAGTGTATTACACAATCTCAAAGAGATGGCAATCTTATAATTACCTTTTTTTTTCCAGGATGAGGGCAACTATCACCATTTCTTTGGAAGAGCTATCCATAAACTCCATATGTGTCATGCGATGAAAAGGCTACGGTATGACATCTGCAGCACAGATATATCACGAGTCATCTTAGATATTGTATGATGACCCACACAAGAGAGAAGCCATTCCAGCGTGACCTGTATGATTCTGCTTTCTCACAAAAGGGTGATCTCAAATGGCACAAAAGTCACCTCAAAAATCATGTGGCGACCCACTCAGGAGATAGTCTTTCCTTGTGTTACCTGTGTGATTCTCCTTTCTCAAAATAGGATGGTCTCACAAAGCATATGAAGACCTACACAGGAGAAAAGTCTTTCCAGTGTGACATGTTTATTTATGCTGTCTTACAAAAGGGTAATCTCACACAGCATAAAAAGACCCACACAGGAAAGAAGCCTTCCAATGTGACCAGTGTGGTGCAGATTTCTCAAGAAAGAATTGCCTCAAATTTCACATATTGACCCACATTGGAGAGAAGCCATTCCAATGTGGCATGTGCAATAAAGCTTTCTTACAAGAGAATCAGCTCAAATATCACGTAATGATCCACACATGAGAGAAGCCTTTCCAGTGTAACATATGTGATTCTTTTTTCTCAGGAAAGGGTTCTCTCACACAGCATATGATGACCCACACAGGAGAAAAGCCTTTCCAATGTGACCTGTGTGATTTTGCTTTCTCAGAAAAGGGTTCTTTCACACAACATATGAGGATCCACACAGGAGAGAAGCCATTTCAGTGTGACCTGTGCGATTCTGCCTTCTCACAAAAGGGTTCTCTCACACAACATTTGAGGACACACACAGGAGAGAAGCCTTTCCAGTGTGACATATGTGATTCTGCTTTCTCACAAAGGGGTCATCTCACACATCATATGAGGACCCATACAGGAGAGAAGCCTTTCCAGTGTGACCTATGCAATTCTACGTTTTCTCAAAAGTGTCATCTCGCACAACATATGAGGACCCACACAGGAGAGAAGCCTTTCCAGTGTGAACTATGTGATTCTGCTTTCTCAAAAAAGGGTTCTCTCACACGGCATATGAGGACTCACACAGGAGAGAAGCCCTTCCAGTGTGATCTCTGCGATTTTGCTTTCTCACTAAAGAGTAGTCTCACAAGGCATATGAGGACCCACACAGGAGAGAAACCTTTCCTGTGTAACCTGTGTGATTCTGCTTTCTCACAAAGGTTTCCTCTCACAGAGCATATGAGGACCCACACGGGAGAGAAGCCTTTCCAGTGTGGCCTGTGTGATTCTGCTTTCTCAAAAAAGAGTAATCTCACACAGCATATGATGACCCACACAGGAGAGAAGCCTTTCCAATGTAACCTGTGTGATTCTGGTTTCTCAGAAAAGGGTCATCTCACACAACACATGATGACCCACACAGGAGAGAAGCCTTTCCAGTGTGACCTGTGCGATTCTGCTTTTTCACGAAAGGTTCATCTCACACAACATATGATGATCCATACAGGAGAGAAGCCTTTCCAGTGTGACCTATGCGATTCCGCTTTCTCACGAAAGGGCCATCTCATACGGCATATGAAGACCCACACAGGAAAGAATGTTTTCCAGTGTGACCTGTGCAATTCTTCTTTCTCACACAAGCATCATCTCACAAGGCATATGATGTCCCACTCAGAGGAGAAGCCATTCCAATGTGACCCGTGAAATACACCTTTCACACAAAAGTGTCACCTCAAAAGTCACATGATGGTCTTCACTGAAGAAACCCTTCCAGTGTATCCTGTGTGATTTTGTTCTCCCACAAGGCAAATGAAGACCCACACAGGAGAGAAGCCTTTCCAGCTTGATCTGTGCAACCCTGCTCTTTTTGATACGGACCATCTCACACAGCAAATGATGACCCATACTTGTGAGAGGCCTTTCCAATGTGCCAATGTGACCTGTGTGATACAGCTTTTGCTCGAAAACATAATCTCGGAGGTATAGAGACTCATACTGGAGAGAAGCCTTTTTAATGTGACTTGTGGGATTTTGCTTTCTCATGAAAGAGTGATCTCTCATGGCATATTATGACCCATACTGGAGAGACATAAAACTATCACTCGAAAAAGTCTCATCAAATGTCACATGATGAGCCACACTGGAGAGAAGCCTTTCCAGTGTGACCTGTACAATGAAGCTTTCACTGTAAAGAGTCACCTCAAACATCACATGATGACCCACACAAGTGGGCAACAGCATTCACACACAAGAGTGTCATCAAACTTCATATATTGATTTACACACTGGAGAGAAGACCTTCTAATGTCATCTGTGTGGTGCTGCTTTCTCACAAAAGAGTGGTCTCAAATGTCATGTGATAACTCACACAAGAGAAGAGGCTTTCCAGAATATTAATTTTGAATGTCATGTGCTGAGCCACTCTAAAGAGTAGTCTTTCTAATGTGACTCATGCAATGCCGCTTTCTCATGAAAGGATAATATCAAATATCTCCAGCAGCATGACCTGTGATGTGGAACTTTCTCACATAAGGGTGATTTGAAATAGCACATGATGTCCTACATGAGGAAAAGCCTTTCCACTGTAACCTGTGCAATACAACTTCCCATGAAGGAGTAATGCCAAGTAGAATATGATGATCAACACAGGAGATATTCCTTTCTATTGTGACCTCTGCAATGCTGATTTCTTGTAAGATACTTTCAAAACTCACATGATAACTGACACAAAAGAAAAAAATTTCTAGCATGACATTGCATTGCACATTTCTCACTAAAAACTGGATCTGTGTGGAGAGATAGTCATTAGATTCAAACTTGGACCTATGGCATTCAAGGCAGAAATGAATGTGATGTACTACTTGAAAAAATATATACCTGGCTACCAAGTTCTTTCAGTACAGGTGGTCTGTATGAACAAGTACTGTATGAAATTTTTATGATTTATTTAATGATGCTGTGGTGAAGTCATACATATTCCAGTGCAGTAGTTTTAGTGAATGTTTTATAGGACCAGAAGATCTGTTCATCATCTCAACTTATATGAGTTGGAAAAAGTCTAAGTTTGAATTGATATGTTATAGAAATACTGAACTGCCACTTGATTTTTACAAAACAAATGTGTAAGTAAACATTAGTATTGTGAAACTTCATTATAAAAAAATGAAATACTGTTTTGTTGCAATGCCTAAACACATGCCTTACAGGCCACACTCACCTTATGTGTTTTAATCCATAACTATAACATGAAACACACTAGTGTATCTCATTGAATTTTACTTTTGTAAACTCCACTCCAATAAGAAATTACACTCGGATTCTGCTGTGCAGCCTGGTACAGTTGGTAGTCCTGAAGACTCCTCGTCCATATAGGCATCAGTGACAGGCAAATTCCTCACCTCCTTCAGAAAATATTATATTTCTCCACTTTGTTGATAAGATAGGAAAATTTTGTTTCAGTCATTAGAAAGGGCAGTCATTCTACAACTGTATATATAAACAAATAAAAACTACACAGGGTAAGAAACTAATATGTAGAGTGTGATAATA
>NC_134788.1:55258106-55323106 GCF_046742065.1 Oratosquilla oratoria
TGTGATGATTGATTGAGAGAACCCTTTTGTGAGACAGCAGAATTGCACAGGTCAAACGGGAAAGGCTACTCTCCTGTCTGGGTCAAGTGATATTTTAGGCAATTCTTTTGTAAGAAAGCTGCATCACACAGCGTATGACTTCTTGATCCTTTGTGGGTCCCCATAAGCCTTGATAGATAACTCTTTTCTGAGAAAGCTCTATATCACACGTCACACTGGGAAGGTTACTCTCCTGTGTCGGTCCTCATATCTTTTGATAGACTTTTTTTAACTGAGAAAGCAGAATCTCACAGGTCACATTGGTGAGGCTTCTCTCCTTTTTATGGGTCCTCATATGCTGAGTAAGATTATACTTTTGTGAGGAAGCATAATCACACAGGTCACACTGAAAAGGCTTCTCTCCTGGGTGGGTCGCCATATGTCTTGTGAGATAACCCTTTAGTTTGAAAGTTTTATCACACAGGCCACACTGTAATGGCTTCACTCTTGTGTGTGTGCTTATATGCAGTGTGAGAGAACTCTTTTTTGAAAAAGCAGAATCACAAGGGTCACATTGGAAAGGCTTCTCTCCTGTATGAGTCTTCATATGCTGTGTGAGAGAACCCTTTTCTGAGCAAGCATAATCACACAGGTCACACTGGAAAGGCTTCTCTCCTGTATGGGTCCTTATATGCTGTGTGAGAGCACCCTTTTGTGAGAAAGCAGTATCACAAAGGTCACTCTGGAATGGCTTTTCTCCTGTGTGGTCCTCATATGCTTTGTGAGAGAACCCTTGAATGAGAAAGCAAAATCACAAATGTCACACTGGAAAGGCTTCTCTCCTGTGTGGGTCCTCATATGCTTTCTGAGAGAACCCTTTAATGAGAAAGAAGAATCACAAGAGTCACAATGGAAAGGTTTCTCTCCTGTGTGGGTCATCATATGCTCTGTGAGAGTATTCTTATGTGAAAAAGCAGACTCACACAGGCCACATTGGAAAGGCCTCTCTCCTGTGTGGGTCCTCATATGCTGTGTGAGGTAAACCTTTCGTGAGAAAAGAGAATCACACAAGTCACACCTGAAAGACTTCTCTCCTGTATGAGTCCTCATATGCTGTTTGAGAGAACTCTTTATTAAGAAAGCAGAATCGCACAGGTCACACTGGATAGGCTTTTCTCCTGTGTGGGTCATGATGTGTTCTTTGCGGAAACTTTTTTTTTGTGAAAGTTTTATTGCACAGGTTACACTAAAATGAATTCTCTCCAGTGTGTGTCATCATATGAAATCAGGTGATTCTTTTGTGAGAAAGCTGCATTACACAGGTGACAATGGAAAGGCCTCTCTCCTGTATGGGTCATCATATGCTGTGTGAGAGAACGCTTTTAAGAGAAAACACAACTGCACAGGTCACACTGGAAAGGGTTCTCTCCAGTGGGGGTCATCACACAATATCTAAGATAACCTGTGATACAGCTATGCTGCTGATATCACACTGGGTCCTTTTTCATCATATCACATGTATGGAGTCTATGGATAGCTCTTCCAAAGAAATATTGGTAGTTACCCTCATCCTGGGAAAAAATATATATCTATACATAATATTGTGTATTACATTGTAATGGGATTGCAGATATTTTGTACACAAACTACTTCATACTCAGGTCCATTTGTATCTAAACAGACCCTTTGTACATGCTATCATGTAACATAAAGTAGAAATACTAACAGATATGGTGCTATTCTACTTTTTCATCAGAAGTGCACTGAAAATCATCCACAGCAACATGCATATTCATCCCACCACATCCAAAATTACTCAAAACTTTCCTCACATCATGAGATTTGGGAGTAAGGAATGGTCCAACTGGCCACAGCAGTCATATTTTAATATAACTCCATAACATTCCATGTTTGGGATCACAAAATCTCAATCTAAAGTTGACCTACTGTATCCAGTTCATCTCACTCATAAGACTTAAATAAGTGATACAAAACAACAGTGGTGGATGGGGTGGGGGTGTCTGTACTGCACCCCGCCCCCCATTTGTTCTTTCATTACCTCATTGTAGAGGTTGAGATACCTGCCATGTGTACACTGGTACATGGCATGAAGCAGCATTACAGTGGCAGTATACTATATTCAATATATGATTGAGATTAAATCTTTAAAATGTAAGATTTAGTATTACTTTTGCCTAATATTCTGAAAAAATGAGGGAAGATATACTGTAATTCACATTCAAAATGATTGTATTCATGCTGCAGAGTACATTTCTTTATAAACTTCATCTCTATTTACAAAATTCAGGTTAGCCCCCCCCCACCAAGTGTCATCTACACACAAAATTCAGTCAAGCTCCCCTCCCCCCAATTTTCATCTTCAGTCCTTCACTGCAAGTCACATTATCTAAGATGCACTGGTAAGTGGTGTACCTGTGTTATCATTTTAATAAAACATAATCAATAAAATTGATCTAAGATTTTGTTGATGACTTTCCATATGAGGATCAAAGAGCAAGTAGAGAAGAAAAATAAAAGGTGCAGATGGAGAGATAATAATTGAAGAGATGTAAGAGGAAGATGGGCAGAGTATTTTGGAGAGTTGCTAAATGTGAAGGAAGATAGGAAGGGAACGATAGTTGCAGTGGGAGACGCTAAGAATATGACAGTGACGAATGAGGAAAATGGAAGAGAAATAAGGAAGGATGAGGTGAAAGCAGTTATTAAAATGATGAGAGCAGGTAAGGCACCTGGATTAGATGGGTGTCATGTAAAGTGGCTAAAAAGGGAGATACATTGATGGTGGACGCCTGGTGAGATTGTTTAATGTTTGTCTAAAAGAGGGTAGAGTGCTGGAGGAGTGGAGGAGCACATGTTTAGTTCTGCTTTCCAAGAAGGGGACAAGTGTGAGTGTAGTAGTTTCAGAAGGATTTAGTTTGAGTATAGCTGGGATGGCTTGTGGGAGGGTTTTGATTTTGAGGATTAGGAGAGGAACAGAAGGAGAAGTTGGCTTGCTGGGCCTATTACCACTGCACAGTTTATTCTATAAAAAAATCTATATATATGTATACATATATGCATTGTACTGTACAGCCACAACACTCATGTGGCATGGAGCGTGCATGGTGTCATACAGGACCTGATGCTTCTCTGCCAGTGCGACCCTGCGTGACCCAACCTAACCTAACCCAGTGCAATTATGTAATTACGCACCACGGGTAACTTACCCATGCGGTATATATATATATATATACCAGCTTCCACTGCATGTAAAATCAGTTCATTCAGTTCACTCGTACCTTACGATAAAGGAGACGAACTCACCAAAACAACTTTCTCTTCACCAATAGTAGCATCGCTACAGTACATATACAGTACATACACACATGTAAATACATATATGTATATAATGCATTGACAGGTCATACTGGTAATTCACATAGAATGACACCAGCTAGGAAGAATTTGCCTACGTGACCATGCACCACGCATTGCATGTACCAAAACAAAGACACCGTCAGTTACACTCCAATGTCGAACCTGGTGACACGGGCAAGTTTCACTGCATTATTTACATTGTGATGCCGTTACTCCTTGAGGTGAGACACAAAAGATTTCTTTCATAAATGAAGAGAGTGTCATGGGGTAGGCTGGCTTGTGGTGATGATTTACATAATATTCATGTAATAGGTTATGCAATTGTGTTTAAAACTTCCAGATTCCATTACCCCAACATGATGGAGCCAAAAAAACGACGCCACTACACAGTTGCTTATAAGATACAAGTGATACAATTTGCCAAGGAAAATGGCAACAGAGCTGCTGGTAGGCATTTTGGCTCACCTCCAACCGAGAAAATGATACATGCCTGTCAAAAACAAGAGGAAGAACTTCACACATTCTTTGGCTTTGAAAATGTACTAAAATACTACTACATGAGAACTACATGTAGAATGATGATAAAAAAAAATATATATATATATATATTATGAACAAACTTTACTGTGTCTAGTCTCTCACAGTCACAGCTGATGCCATATGCCAGGTACATGTTTACATCTCACAACAGGATTGGCATGTAGACTACTAGCAACTACTAAAGTTTTAAAATGCTTAGTATTGGTATCTAATAACAATCTAAATGCAAGTGAGAGTCTTCAAATGTCAGGCGAGATACATTACTTCATATACAGAGCTTAAATCCGCTCATTTAATTTAATTTTTTTTTCATTTCAATGTCTGCCAAAATTGGGTGCATCTTATGAGCCCATGCATCTTATGAGCCATCAGATACGGTAAGTAAAATAGTCATAGAAACATACAATTTGTTGAGATCAATGAAGGTGCCCTTTAAATACCTGGATAAGGGAAAAAAAAAAAAATATTACTAACATTAACAACAGTGATGGTGGACTGGCTGGTAGGTTATTTAATGTTTGCTGGAGAGAGCGTAGAGTCCCGGAGGACTGGAGGAGTGCCTGTATTGTTCCATTTTACAAGGGAAAAGGGGACAAGTGTGAATGTAGTAGTTTCAGAGGGATTAGCTTGTTAAGTGTAGTTGGGAAGGCTTATGGGAGGATCTTGATTGAGAGGATTAGGAGAGGAACAGAGGGAGTAATTGGTGAGGAACAGTGTGGATTTAGGATGGGTAGAGGTTGTGTAGATCAGATTTTTGTGAGAAAGCTATAGGAAAGGAGAAGGATGTTTTTTGGGCTTTTATGGATCTGGAAAAGGCTTACGACAGGGTAGACAGAAAGGCACTGTGGGAGGTTTTGTGGATGTACAGGATAGGAGGAAAGCTTCTGGGAGCTGTCAAGAGTTTTTATGAGAGTAGTAGAGCTTGTGTCAGGATTAGAAATGGAGAGAGTGAGTGGTTCAAGGTAAAGGTGGGACTTCGTCAGGGATGCATTATGTTGCCCTGGCTGTTCAACTTGTACATGGATGGGGTAGTGCGAGAGGTAAATGCAAGGGTAGTGGGTCAGGGATTGGAGATGGTTAAAGAAAATGGAGAAAAGTGGGAGGTGAGTCAGCTGTTGTTTGCGGATGACACTGTGCTTGTGGCAGGATCGGAGGAGGGATTGAGGAAATTGGTGACAATGTTTGGGAGAGTGTATGATAGAAGAAAGCTGAAGATAAATGTGGGTAAAAGTAAGGTGATGAGATGTTCAAGGAGTGAAAGTGGCAGTAGATTGGAAGTGAGCATTAAGGGTGAGCGACTGGAGGAAGTAGATAGTTTTAGATACTTGGGTGCAAATGTGGCAGGAAAAGGTGGAATGGAGGTGGAGGTAGAATGTAGATTGAGAGAAGCGAGTAAATGCCTTGGTGGAGTAAAAAGTGTAATGAGGAATAGACATTTGGGAATGGATGCTAGGAGGAGACTGTATGAAGGAGTGATTGAGCCAACAGCACTGTATGGGGCAGAAACATGGAACATAAGAGAGAAAGAGAGAAGGAGTTTGAATGTGTTTGAGATGACGTGTCTGAGAAGTATGATAGGGGTTACTAGGCTAGATAGAGTGAGAAATGAGGGGGTGAGGAGGAGAACAGGGGTGGAAAGGGAGTTGGGAGATAGGGTTGATGAAAGAGTATTAGGATGGTTTGGACACATGGAAAGAATGAGTGAAGAAAGACTAGTAAAAGAGGTGTGGAAGGCAGATGTGAAGGGAGTGAATATGAGGGGACGTCCTAGGATGAGGTGGATGGATGGGATGAAGGGGGCTTTGGGGAAGAGGGGAATGTCTGTTGAGGAAGGACAGGAGAGGACAGAGGACAAGGGTGAATGGAGAATGGTTGTATATGGATGATGTTGTGATGCATGAGGTGGAATGGGCGGGGGGGATGGGGGGTGAGGTAGTATGTGTGAGCAAAATCTGACGCAGCCCGAAGGGATTTCTCCCCGTCTTCTCCTTTTATGCATGGGGGGACGGATAGGGGGGTCGCCAATTTGATGAAGCGGCCTTGCTGTGGATGTGCTGTGTCTTGCAACACTGTTTCTGACCCAGGGCAGTGGACAAGGTGCAGGGATGACCCATCGTCTAGGAGGTGCTAAGATAAGAGAGAGGGTGGAGGGGTGTGGAGTGTATTCAGGGATGGAATGGGTGGGAATGATTTTATGCCTTTTCCTTTTTGGCTACCCCCCTTGTAAGGGGGAAAAAGCCTTGGTATATGTATTTATGTAATAAGGCCAAAACTGGAATATGCAGTGATGATGTGGTCATCCAGTACAAAAAAAGATATATAAGAAAATTAGAAAGAATACAAAGAGCAATAACAAAGATGGCTCCAACACTTTCAAACTCAACATATGAACAAAGATTGGCTGAACTGGAATTGCCAACCCTGGAACTGAGAAGAGAACGAGGAGACCTCTTAGCCATCTACAGGATATTTGTGTACACATATCCTCTATACACTTTTATGCTTGCAAGTTTTCTCTTGTGTTGAATGTTTTTAGAACCTCTTTAAATAAAATATTTCAACAAATTCAAATGTGCTTAAAGAGTGTGGGAAGACTTAGACTATAATAGCTTATACGTTTTCATCATTTTATATTACAGGTTTTCACCTATCATGGCCAATCTTATTGGGGAATGACTTCAAAAAATATACTGGAGCTTTAACAGAATCATGGTCACATTTGAGCTTTCCAGGAGGGGTTGCCGATTAAATGATGTACCCTTGCTGTGGATGTGATGTGTCTTGCTACATTACTTCTGACCCTGGGCAATGGACAAGATGTAGGGATGACCCATCATCCAGGAGGAGCCAAGAAAAGAGGGAGGGAGGGGTGGTGAATGGAAGTGGAGTATGTTTGGATGAAATGGCTACCTCCCTTGTATGGGGGAAAAAGCCATTGGAGCCCCATCCCACAATAAGAATATAAGAACAATGTAAGCAAACAGGATACACAGGTTGATAAACATAATGATGCTTACCAGTCTCAACTTTTTTTTAATAACTACCAGTGTTAATATTAGTTTGCAGTAGGTATATATGGGGCTCAAAATACTCAGAATGATAAGAGCTACCCAATGATAGAATTAAAAATTGCAACTGTGTGACTGGCAAACATCTTTATCATACAAGTATACCAAAATGTTTGCCAGTCTCAATTTTCTAAAAATCACTGCCAACATTACCATTAACTTGCGACACTTATGTATGGGGTTTAAATTCTCATTGATAAAAGCTAGAGGTAAGAACTGCAGCTGCGAGACCATTAATGACCTCACCTAACCTAACCCCATGGTAAATATAAAAATGTCCGCTAATCTATTTTTTTTTAACAGCTAGTGACATTATAATTAGTTTGTGGTACTTATATCTGGGGTTAAAAATAGTCTGAATGATAAGAGGTAACCGACTATATAGATAATTGCAGCTATGAGGATGGCAAACATCTTGTTAAACACTAACACGTTTACCCCTGCTCAGAATGTAGATACTGTACCCGCAAAACCACGCGCTGCACCACTATCACCCATGTACTGTTTACATTGCCATCTTTTGCGGCCCGTTGTATTTTGTTTGGCTTAGTTTGAATGCTTGGAGCGTTCAGCCCATGTGCAGGGTATTCAAATTATCTTGTTGTTGCGCAAGTGTATGCCCAATTCTTCAAAAGCAAACAAATTTTCACCGATTTAAACATAAATTTGGTTATCAATCTCGGCAAATTAGTTTTTGGAGTAAAATATTAAGATAAGACACCAAGAAAAAATATTTTAATACAATAATATTGTTTTTTAACCTATTTTCTGCCGGAAATGAGCAGCTCAAGATAGCTGGGTATTATACAGTTGAGCTTCATTTTAATACATATAGGAATATTATAAAGATGGGAGGGAGGGTGGAGGGGAGTGGAGTGTATTTAGGGGTAGAATGGGTGGGAGTGACTTTGTGCCTTTTTCTTTTTGGCTACCTCCCTTGTAAGGGGGAAGAAGCCTTGGTGTATGTATGTAGGTATATGTACTTCTCTTTCCTTTGTACCTTTCATATGATTCTCTCGTCCTATATTGTAACATATATGTGTATGCTCGTTTCTTCTCTACACCACTCACCACCTTTCCTTCTATTTCCTCCCGTCCTTCTTGTTCAACACACCAATTTATAAACTGAACGCAGGTCATGTGATCTCCGCTGCGAGTGACGTCATCGCAATTAAATACGCCACCATAATGGAGGACAAATCATGAGCGAGAAAGAGCTGATAATTTCCTGTTTTTCGTACGTAAGAAGCATGCAAGGATGAAAATATATTTCAGAATATCAGGTAACAAAGCTTGGTTGTTGTTGTATTGAATTCTTTTTTTGAGTGACATGGTCATGAATCAGAATAAAACAGCATGAGTCTTGAGTAAGACTAAAATTTTAATATTTTTGAATATCAAGTCATATTTTCTCCTAGGCAGAAGTAGAACATTACCTTACAAACAGCCACAAAACGTCAATTGGTTATCCAGACATTGCCTGGGAGGAGACACTTTGGCAGTGTGTAGTTGTACTATTCCTAAAAAAATGCAGGTCCTCAAATGGCATTCTCAGGTCTGAACAGATCAGTTTTTTATGCTTTGTTTATATTTTTAGTCTGTCAGAGTATGATTTTATTAATTTTCTATATACATCAATGAAGAATTTCACTTAATTATATGAGTGTCCTTTTTCTGGTGAAGTATTAAATCTGGTTCAGAGTAATTCCATGGCAGTAAATAATCAATTACCAATCCAACTCATACCTAACCTAATTAAACCCTCTACTCTGGTGGGAATACAACTTTTTTCTTCGGCTTGCAAGCATCTTTCTTGCTCCTCCTTTCATCCAGGGATACACTACCTAGAATTAAGTAAATAAGATACAGGCACAGTGGCAAAAGCTCTCCATAGGAACTGATAAGCAAGTGCCAGTCCCTCTTATGTTCGATAAAGTTAGTGACTATTTTGTCATCCATTGCACCCATTTTAACTTTTTTACTCTTCAAATATCTTTCTAGTGAAACTTTGATACAAAATCACCTCTAACAAGTTATAATAACTTCAAATGCAAACCAAAATGCATTTGAGGTGGAGTGGATATACCTAAGGGATAACAGTTCATGCCTACCAAAAAATTAGAAAGACTTTGGAAAGAATATGTCCTAGAGATGTATAACATCCATGAATACAGATTCTAAATTGTAATTCTGCAGTAGTCTAGAGTAGTTGCATACCTTAAGTAAAAATTTATCGTGTTTGATTAGCTTGGGTAGGTCAGGCCTATGTTTTGTGTCCTCGATATCCTCTATGACTTTCTCAAAGTAAAATTTAGTCTCATAATTTGTCAGGAATTGATAGTCTTCTTTTAAATTGTACTGTACTATAGCAGAATCTTGATTTGACGAGTCTCTCTTATTGCTCGAATTAATGAACATAATTCCATTCAACCAAGCATATTGCATTATTTGCAGTCATACTCACAGAAGTTTTCTGGAAATAGCCCAAAAAAAATTCAGCATGTAAATCCCGCTTTCATTATTTTCCTGATTTGGTTGGCAATTCTA
The DNA here is from genome assembly GCF_046742065.1 of Oratosquilla oratoria. Taxonomy (NCBI): domain Eukaryota; kingdom Metazoa; phylum Arthropoda; class Malacostraca; order Stomatopoda; family Squillidae; genus Oratosquilla; species Oratosquilla oratoria. The sequence continues at coordinate 55,267,619 of NC_134788.1, forward strand.
TTTTTGTGGGTCAGTTTTTTTTTTTTTTTGTATTTTCTTAATACAATAGAGACTCAATACTTGAACTTAATTTGTTCCAAATGGATGTTCGAGTATCAAAAAGGTAATTTGTTCTAACCTTAGCAAAACCTTAAAGTTTACAAAAAATTCAATGTAACTTTTTTCTATCATTTTAATTTGTACTAACCATAAGTGAAGGCTGCTGGTGGATAAAGTAGAAGAGGAGGGGAGAAGGGTGGAGAGGAGGATGGAGGTTATTCGTTGGAGAATGAGTCACCATCCATGAAAATGTCTGGTAACTTGTCTTTTGGTGTGATTCCTGTAAACCCACCCACTAGTGGAGGGCTGTGGCTCCCTAACACTTGCACTCTCACTAGATTCCTTTTTCAACAAGAATCTTTCTAATATGATCTGCCTTGGCTTTTTTTTTTTTTTTTTAAATCTCTAAAGTGCTGCATCAAATTTTCATCAAACTGTTTTATGTTTTTGTGTACAGTAGCAATATCAGCATGGCACCTCTCTAAAAAAATTCCCAACTCTGTCCACTTACACAAATATTTCTGGATCTCTGCAGTGAAGACTTTCCTTGCTGTTCCCCTCTTCCTTCCCTGAAGACAACTCCTCAGTTACCTCCTGCAGCTGTTCCTGGTGAATTTGATGCAGCTCGGCAGTGGTGAAGTCTTCAGAGTGTGCTTGCACCAGCTCCTCTACATCATCACTGTCCACCTGAATGTCTCTGACCCTCCCCAGAGACACTATGTCCTCCATCCCAGGAGACTCCTGGACTGAAGGCTCGAATCCCTAAAATTCCTTGGCTGTCACACAGATCAGACATATTTTTCCAGGCAGACAGCAAGGACCTCACAGAAACTTTACCTGTGTGACCTGTGTGATTCTGCTTTCTCAAAATAAGATGGTCTTGCAAAGCATATGAAGACCCACACAGGAGAGAAATTTTTCTAGTGTGATGTTTGTAATTAGGCTTTCTCAGAAAGGGGTAATCTCATACAGCATATGAAGACCCACATAGGAAAGAAGCTTTTCCTTTGTGACCATTGCAATGCAGATTTCTCACGAAGGAATCACTAAGTTTCATAGAATAACCCACTTTGGGGAGAAGCCATTCCAGTGTGGGCTGTGCAATAAATATTTCTCACAAAAGAATCAACTCAAAGATCATGTAATGATCCACACAGGAGAGAAGCCTTTCCAGTGTAACCTTTGTGATTCTGCTTTCTCACAAAAGACCACAGAGCATATGAGGACCCAAACAGGAGAGAAGTCTTTCCAGTGTGCCCTGTGCTATTCTGCTTTCTCAAAAAGAGTAATCTCACACAGCATATGATGATCCACACAGGAGAGATGCCTTTCCAATGTGACCTGTGTAATTCTACTTTCTCAGAAAAGGGTCATCTTACACAACATATGAGGACTCACACAGGAGAGAAGCCTTTCAATTGTTACATGTGTGATTCTGCTTTCTCACAAAAAGGTAATCTCACACAGCATATGAGGACCCACACTGGAGAGAAGCCATTCCAGTGTGACCTATGCAATTCTACATTTAGTCAAAAGTGTCATCTCACACATCATATGAGGACCCACACAGGAGAGAAGCCTTTCCATTGTGATCTTTGTGATTCTGTTTTCTCAAGAAAGGGTTCCCTCACACAGCATATGAGGACTCACACAGGAGAGAAGCCTTTCCAATGTGACCTGTGCAATTCTACTTTCGCACTAAAGTGTAGTCTCACAAAGCATATGAGGAGGACCCACACAGGAGAGAAGCCTTTCCAGTGTAACCTTTGTGATTCTGCTTTCCCAGAAAAGTGTGATCTCACAGTGCATATGAGGACCCACACAGGAGAGAAGCCTTTCCAGTGTGCCATGTGCGATTCTGCTTTCTCACAAAAGAGTAGTCTCACAAAGCATATGATGACCCACACAGGAGAGAAGCCTTTCCAATGTGACCCGTGTAATTCTGCTTTCTCAGAAAAGGGTCATCTCACACAACATATGAGGACCCACACAGGTGAGAAGCCTTTCCATTGTGACATATGTGATTCTGCTTTCTCACATAAAGGCCATCTTACACAGCATATGAGGACCCACACTGGAGAGAAGCCATTCCAGTGTGACCTTTGCAATTCTACGTTTAGTAAAAAAAGTCATCTCACACAGCATATGAGGACCCACACAGGAGAGAAGCCTTTCCATTGTGATCTTTGTGATTCTGTTTTCTCAAGAAAGGGTTCCCTCACACAGCATATGAGGACTCACACAGGAGAGAAGCCCTTCCATTGTGACCTGTGTGATTCTGCTTTCTCACTAAAGAGTAGTCTCACAAGGCATATGAGGACCCACACAGGAGAGAAGCCCTTCCAGTGTAATCTTTGTGATTCTGCTTTCCCACAAAAGAGTGCCCTCACAGAACATATGAGGACCCACACAGGAGAGAAGCCTTTCCAGTGTGCCTTGTGTTATTCTGCTTTCTCAAAAAAGAGTCATCTCACACAGCATATAATGACCCACACAGGAGAGAAGCCTTTCCAATGTGACCTGTGTAATTCTGCTTTCTCAGAAAAGGGTAATCTTACACAACATATGAGGACTCACACAGGAGAGAAGCCATTCAATTGTGACATATGTGATTCTGCTTTCTCTCGAAAGCTTCTTCTCACACATCATATGATGACCCACACGGGAGAGAAACCTTTCAAGTGTGACCTGTGCAATTCTGCTTTCTCACGAAAGGCTCATCTCACACAGCATATGAGGACCCACACAGGAGAGAAGCCTTTCCAGTGTGACCTGTGCAATTCTTCTTTCTCACACAACTATCATCTCACAAGGCATATGATGACCCACTCAAGAAAGAAGCCATTCCAATGTGACCTGTGAAATACATCTTTCACACAAAAGTGTCACCTTAAAAGTCACATGATTTCTACACAGGAGAAACCTTTCCAGTATATCCTGTGTGATTCTGTTCCCCCACAATGCATATGAGGACCCACACAGGAGAGAAGCCTTCCCAGTGTGATCTGTGCAACTCTGCTTTCTTTATGAGTATCATCTTACATAGCATATGATGACCCATACTTGTGAGAGGCCTGTGTGATACAGCTTTTCTCAAAAACATAATCTCGGAGGTAGGGTAAGTCATACTGGAGAGAAGCCTTTTTAATGTGACCTGTGGGATTTTGCTTTCTCATGAAAAAGTGATCTCCTCTAATGGCATAGTATGACCCGTACTGGGGAGAGAGAGGAAGCGATCAGACAAAAGAGACATCAAATGTGGGTAAGGTATTTAGAAAAAACAACAACAACATGTTAAATCCAAGGCAATTTGGATTCAGACAAGGACGGTCATGCATCACAAACTTAATGTGTTTCTATTTAAGGGTAATAGATATGATAAAAGAAAGAGATGGATAGGCTGATTGTGCATTTCTAGACCTAAAAAAAGTTTTTGACAAAGTGCCACATAAGAAGTTGCTTAAGAAATTAGAAACTGCAGGAGGAATACAGGGCAAACTGCTGAAATGGATGGAAGACTTTTTGCAAGAAAGAAAAATGAGAATAGTGATAAGAGACAAACACTCTAATTGGGATGAAGTAATAAGTGGTGTTCCACAAGAAACAGTCCTGGCCCCAATAATGTTTGCTATATATATTAATGATATGGATAAAGGAATTGAAAGTTATATGAGCTTCTTTGTGGATGATGCAAAACTGTTGAAAAAAGTGAACACTGAAGAAGATTGTGAGTCGCTACAGAGTGATCTCAATAAAGTATGGGAATGGAGTAGGAAGTGGGAGATGGAATTCAATACTAAGAAGTGTAGTATAATGGAATTTGGAAGAAACAAAAAAAGAATAGTAGGATCATATAAATTGGGAGAAGAAGGAATAAAAAAAGTAGAAAATGAGAAGGACCTAGGAGTCATTATTATGAATGATATGCCACCTGAGAAACATATAAACAAGATTTTTGGAGAAACTTATAATTTAATAAGAATCAAAGTAGCATTTATGTATCTGGACGAAGAAATGGCAAAGAAAATACAAATCACTTTGATAAGACCAAGATTGGAATATGCAGCGACAATGTGGTCACCAAGTGCAAAAAAATGTATAACAAAACTTGAAAGAATACAAAGAGCAATTACAAAATTGGCATCAACACTCTCAAAACTATCATATGAAGAGAGACTAGCAAAACTTGAGTTATAGACAGAGCAAAGAAGAGAGGAGATTTGATAACTATTCATAGAATAATGAAAGGCATAGAAACCATTGATAGAGAGGACCTAATAAAATGGGATGATAGAAATACAAGAGGACGCAGAAAGAAAATCAAGACAGTTAAAGAAGGGACCTGAAAAAGAACAGCTTTCCCCACAGAGTAATAGACATCTGGAACAAGTTAGACGAAAAAGTGGCGTATGCAAAAACAATTCATGAGTTTAAAAACAGTTTAGATAAAATGAGATATGAAGACGGGACACCACGAGCATAGCTCACCTTTCCGTAAAATACAACTAGGTAAATACACACACACACACACACACGACTCGGTGGCGCAGTTGGTAGAGCACTGAACTGCCACGATAGTGGCCTGGAGTTCCTGGTTCGAATCCTGCCCAGGGCCGAAATTATTTCGGTACCGCTGCGCTTCGGGTCGTTACTCTGACTCTCGTGGGCGGGGAGTTAGGGGTGTGTGTGTGTGTGCAAGGTCATAGCATTACCCATAGATCGGACCTACGAGCTCTGAGCTCTCTTCCAGGAGGGAAATAGCTGTTGATCACGAGTCCAACACGTGATCCAAAGACCAAGTGAATGCACACACACACACACACACACACATTCCGAGTTACTAGAAGATACAAAAGATGAATTGAAATACTGAAGGATGGAGGAAATACAGTAATTATGGGTGACTTTAATTCAAAAGAAATATGCTGGGAAGAAATGACAGTGAAGGGGGGAGAGAAACACTGGGGCAATGTACTCCTTGACTTGACCATTGAATACACAATGACCCAATGGACTAAAGAAAATACTAGACACAGAGGAATTGAAGAACCCTCAAAATTGGACTTAATACTTACGACAGAACCTGAGATTGTTAAAAAAAAATTGATTATAAAACTCCGATAGGAAAAAGTGACCACTTACTAATGGAAATGGAATTGAAAGAACAAATGGACCAAAGCAAAAATTATAAACATAGAATAGGAAGACCTATATAAAACAAAACAAACTTTGTGAAACTTAAAGCATTCTTTCGCAATGCAAACTGGGAAAAATTCCAAAACGAAGATTCAGGGATAGAAGAAAAATGGAACATATTAAAAGAAAGGAGTGAACAAATATGTACCACAACAAAAAATGGAAAAAACATACAAAAAGAGCTGGTACAACAAAAGATGTAGTGAAACTAAGGAAAAAAGAGACAAAGCTTGGAAAAAGTGGAAAAGAGATATGAGTGTGTGTGTTGAGACATTCTGACAGGTTATTCCTCACTAGTTTCGCAGGTATGCTTTTTCAAAGGAATGGTGTACAAACAAGCAGTGGGCATTTTATACATGAGGTGGACCTCACTACCTCTCTGTGTTACTATAGTTGGCGACAGGTGTGAACATTACATATTCATTGTAGCAAATGTGATAATAATGATAAGGCTTAGCAAGTGGTAAAGATGATGACAACATTGATAATAACAATGAAAATGATAATAGTAATTGTAACAGTATTAATAATGATGATGATGATGATGATGGTAATAATATTGAAAATGAGTAATGGTTAATAATATAACAAAATAATAATGATAAAAAGAAGAGAATAATAACAATAATGTGATAAAGATAATGATGAAAATATTAAGTGGTAAAGGAATAAAGTAGAAATAATGGAGGATACGTGATTTGGTAGCATGTGAAATAAAATATGGTAGCATCGTATAAGAAGAATCGTGAAAGTAAAAGGAGGAAAGCTGGAAACGGTAGGCAGAAGTGGGAAAACGGGTATCTACTTAGAGTTGGTGGGTCTGGGAAGCCATTCTTGGAGGGCAAGTGTCGCGGTGGATTTTGGCCATTTCAAGTCACCAGTTCCCTTGTTTGTGTTTCTGTGGTTGGCAATGTAAAGAAATTCAATTATTTTCCGTTGTTTCTTGTGTAGTCATTTGACTAGAATGGTGGATCCCTCCCAGTTTGGTAGGTGTCCCTCTGTGTCTATGTGGTTGACTAGAGCGTTTGTTTCTCAGTGGTGTATAATGTCCGCTTTGTGTTCCCTGAGTCTGTTGTTAAGTCCTCTGTATGTCTCTCCGTGGTATGCACTGTCGTATCCATTGCAGGGAATTTTGTATACGGTGCTATTGTCACTGTTCGTCTTGATTTTGTTTGTGATCAAGTGTCCTATTTTCTTCCCTGTGGCATTTACTATGATAAGTCCTGTCTGTCTCACGTTTTGGAAAGCATGTGAGAGAGGCCAGAGTTAGGAACCACAAGGTATCATAACTCTGTCCTCTCTTCATTTTCTTTCCTCTGTCTGATTTCAATGGCTTTCCGTAGTGATGTCCCTAAAATGCCCTATGAGTACCTTAGTTCCTGAATGCAGCGGTTATGTATCTAATTTCTTGTATATACTCCTCGCTGCACATTCTAAGAGCCCTAAGATAAAACCCAATGATAACTCCTGATTTAGTCTTTTCGTCATGTGGGCTAAAATAGTGGATGAAGTCGTCTTTGTCGGTTTACGGTATACCTTGAACCTAGCGCTGTCGTTCGATCTGATGAAGACAGTGTCTAGGAAAGGCAGGGAACCGTTGGTTTCTTCCTCTACTGTGAATCTAATACTTTTGTCTACGTCATTCAGTTGTTCTAGTAGGTTTCTTGTGTTGGTTGTTTTGTGTGTAATGAAGAGGACGTCGTCAACATAATGGTACCACTTGGAGTTATCTGGGATGGCATGTAGAAAATATTCCTTTTCCAATGTTTCCATGTAGAGCGATGCTGCCACTGCACTCAGTACAGACCCCATTGGAAGTCCTTAATGCTGTTTGTATTCTTTATTCTTAAAAATAAATGAACAAAATTTCATGCATTTTTCTACTAACTCCAAGTAGTCACGCTTGTTGATAGGTAAGTTGTCAGCGTCAATGTGTTTTACTGTCTCTTTAACAGCCCGAAGGGCACCATCTATTGTCACGTTAGTGTAGAGGGAAGTAATGTCAAAGCTTACCAGTCGTTGGTCTGTGAAGTCAAATGTGTTTAGTTTTTCTATTAGGTCGGTAGAGTTTCTGAGGTGTTTTCCGCTAATGCTACCTGAGGAGGATGAAAGGGATTTGACCAATAGCTTGGCTAGTCTGTGTGGTTCGCAAACTGGAACTTGCTGGTGATAGAATAGTGTTGGCCTGATAATCTGACCTAACTGCGGCTATCGGGAGGGCACAGGGTGCCTCCATCCCAAGGAAAAACAGGATTACCAGTGCCATAAGAACTGGTGGTTCTATAACGAGGAAATCCAAGAACAGAACCAACTCGTCAATATCCACAGGAAACTATACTGTACAGGAAGCGACACAGCCCCGCAAACCTTGAGCTTCTTCGGGAAGTGGTGAAAATGGCTCGAGAAATCACGCCAAGAGTGTCACGTACCCAATATTCACGTTTTTTTTTTTCTCGTGATAGTCGTAGTTGTCTGCAAGCAAGCAGCTTTTATCCCCCTCCCCCCATTATCTGTCAGCTGTGTAGACCAAGTTGACACCCAGAAGGTCAACATGGTCAGATCCGCGGCGGTCTCTGACCTTTGCCATCAGGTCAAGTAAGCCGTCAACAGCATTGGGGCACAAATTTGCAAAGTTGTAATTTTTTGTTTTGTTTATTTTCTTTGTATTTTGCCATTTTTATTTGATGTAATGTAACCAGTTTGCTGCAACTTGTATCTCTGTTACCATATGTCAGTACGCTGCGACGTACTCGAATTTTTGTATTGTATTGTTAATTATATTCAAATTATAGTCGTACGGTAACAGTTTCAATCGCCAACAGACTGGCTGGACATGTGCTTCGCGCATGTCGAGTTGCCGGTTAATTATCTTATTGTCTTTTTTACATTCGTTGTGTTAGTATTAAGGTTTTTATTATTACATACATAATATTATTGTGTGTGTAATTTAAGGTTGTGTGAGTGATTAGGCTACTAGGCTGTCATTCAGAGTAGTATGAGGGAAAAAACTTCCTTTTTGTAGTATCCATCGGCCTTTGGCTCCAGAGACCCATCAGGTCAACTGGCAAGCCCTTTAAAAGAGAGGCTCAAACCTTTCTCTTCGCTTCTTCTTCCTCATCTCGTCCGAGTCGGTTGCGGAGACTTTCCCCATAAGGTATGTAGTAACAGCCTAGTTTTTTTTTTTTTTTTTTTTTTTTGGTAAGCTTACCTTTCTGAGATTTGGAGTTGGTGTATCATATGGGCTTTTATCAATTTGTTCTCGTGGGTGACCTTGTTAATCTGTTTCCTCTCACCTTTTGTTAATCCACAGTACACAGATAGTGTTTAGGTTTGTAGGTCACCTTTTGAGTTTTTGAATGTTGGTGTGTCAAATAGGCTTTTCCCAAACGATTCGTTTCCCGTGCGTGATCTTTAATTACCTTTGTTTTCTCCCACAGAGTTTTTTCACGAAGCAGCGTTTTTTTTTTTTTGGGGGGGGGGGTATTATTATTCCATTAAAATACTTAAATTGTGATATTATTTCTGTTACAAAAGTTATTTAATTGTATTGTTTTGTTAAGTAAATAAAAGTTTAAAACGAAACCTTTCTTAACGAACCTGTCCAAAGTAAAATAAAATAAATCTAAATATTTTTCCTCCAAATCGTAACAAGAGTAAAAGAGGCAAAGTGGCCGAAGTGGTGCGCAAGTTTCAAGCAGTTAGTGCACTGGCTTGTCCGACGACCTATGGTCCAAACTGAGGACAGCCTCCGCCCGCATCCACGGCAGGAGGCGGAAAGGTTGGCGGACATGTTCGCCATATGCGGTGCCACTGCCCAGCTACCTGCGGGCGGACACTCAAACCTAACAGCAACAGCTGAGACTAGAGCCCCTTTTTGTGCAACCTTTTTGTTCAACTATGAGATAAATTCACTAGTAACAGCGACATCAATCCGATAATCTTTATGACAGTCGCATGCAGGATTCGAACCCACTGCTATCGGTCACCCGTAAGATTATCTTCACAGAGCCTTAGCCCACTACACCAACAGACAATGGCGAAAAGCGTGAAAGGGATTTGTTCCGATCCTTACACCTTGCCAACTGGTGCACTTGGGCCTTGTGTAAAACAGGAATTGGGGTCGCAGATTAGTGATCTTTCCTATCCTCGGGAATCAGTTCGATTCCAGGTTTCAAGGCTTTTGAGTGCCTGTTGGTGTAGTGGGCTAAGGCTTTGTGAATGTAATCTTACGGGTGACCGATAGTGGTGGGTTCGAATCCTGCATGGGACTGTCATAAAAACTATCGGATATATATATATATATATGTATATATATATATATATACATATATACATATATATATATATGTATATATGTATATATATATATTGATAATAATTTGTATGCGCAGCTGACCTGACTAGTAACTCATTAGTGCCACTACAACATATTCAACATCACCTCACTCTTAACCGATGTAACTTGTCATCCTCATTGTTGTTTATATTGTCCATAGTTCCCGTCTCCACATCCAACACCGGTATCCTATGTGATCATATTAGATGCACCAAGTGCCCAATAATCAATCTCCATCGCCAAGTCCCGACACCCACTGGTTCCTAAAATGTAATCATGGATCATTCGGATAACTACCTGCTTCAAATCTGGAACATGCTGGGTGCCATTTGACGTGGGTGGCCCCGGAAATGAAGAAGTTGCCATTGCGGTATCTTCCCCTTTCGACGCTTCCACTCCACTACTAATGATAGACTATTACCCTATTCTTCGATCAGAAATACTAATCCAATGACAAGAACGCAAGGAACATCCAACAAACCGTCTACGAACAATCAAAACCCACATATAGATAACGTCACATCGACATAACAGTCATTCTGATTAACCCATTAAACTCCGATGACAAGATTATTCTAATCATAAAACACCAAAATGTTTGATCAAACACCAGAAAAATATGACGTCAGTCCTCGCTTCTCACGTCTACCTCATGACAAAAAAAGACATCCCCTCCAGTTTGGCCATGTAAAGATTCTTTCACAATATCACACATAATGCCACGCTGTTCAATTTGCACAACACTCCACATTAACTACTTCCTCTGTCATCCACCCCCTTAAGCAGCACTGACTTCTGGGCAACAAAACACGAATACCTCAATGATATATCCATTTCCTCCTAAATACAGCTTGTAAAAGAAGAGAGAGAGAACAAAAAAAGTATTTTCGTTCAGGAAATAAAACCAGATTAGGTACCCTTAATAAATCATGTGGTTCAAGTTTTCTTTGATTAGTTGCAAACAAAATTTTCTTTGGATAAAAGTGAAAATGCCCTTGAGGAGTTGCAAGAACGTTTAAAATTGTTTGAACATTCGTGAGACGCTCAGGAATCACACGATTGCGAGCAAAGACGGTAGCCCCACAGATAATGAAAAGGTTATTTGCCTGCGTTCGCTATTCAGCTACAACTTGCATGGTTAGATTGATGCATGGAAGTCGCAGGCCATTATGTTTGTAGGTATTAAGGTGTTAGATACTTTGGAAATAATAATATAGGTCAGTAATGCAAGGGCGTTGAAGGAAGCCCATTGTTTGAAAACTTGTGCAGGTGGGTTGAGATACTCAAAATACAAAGGAAGCATTTCAAGTAATATTAGCCCTTAAAGAACTAGGAAGTGGTTTACATTATATGCTGGGGTTTTAGAACACTTTCAAATTACAAATGAAGAGAAATTTAAGTCGAGTAAGTGTAAAGTTAGGTACATACATATTTCCTAATATTTTTTCTTGATCGCTACCAATGTTACTATCAATTTGCGGTAATTACATCTGTATTGTAAAATCTTGAAATGATAAGAACTAAGCAATGGCAGATAAGAATTTTGGAGCTTTGAGAACATTTTTTTTTTTTAGTATATAATGAAACAATATATTCGGTTGTCTTTTTCAAAAATCGTTTCCTACGTTGTAATTAATTTATGATCCCTATCTTTGGGGTTAGAAATGATCAGAATGATGAGAGGCCGAATGATAATGTTAAGAAATGCAGCTGTGAGAAATAACGTAACGTAGCCTAACCTAGCTCATGGTAAATATAAAGATGTCCGTCTTAATTGTTAGATAAAAAGTCGCTACCGACGTTAATATTAATTTGCTGTATTTTTTTTTTTTAAATTGCAATGGTAAGAGCTAGCCAGAAATATAGGTAAAAAATGCAGTTGAGACTGGCAAAATATATCTATGAATACCTAGAATGATGCAGGTGATGACTTATTACGTCAACACGTTTTGAAAGAGAAATAATAATAAATAGAATTGGAGATTGAAAATTATCTTGGGGTAACGACCTAGGAATATTTAAGCATCTTACATATTCCCAGAGAAGGAAAATTGGATGCTAGGTTTAGTGGCTAAATTGATTTACTTCGAAAGTTCAGCTTGTCCACGTAGATGGGTGCATTCGTTTTGGTGTGGCCAACAAACCTTGTTAAAAACTGTTAGATGGGAGAAAGAACAGTGATGAGCCACAAAACTCGTATCAAATACAAGAAACAAAACATACAATTAACTCTAAAGCATATAAACCTATTTCCGTGAAAAGACAGACAGAGAAAGAGAGAGAGACGTTGTTGGTTAGGTATGGTGCGAGTGGTGGGAAGAATGCGCCTGTATCTATAGCTTATTCTAATAAGACCAGTTCTATTGCACGATGAATGCCATAGAGTCCGCAGCCACCAGGAACTCAATATATTCAGCCGTTTTAGACGCCAATAGAGTAAAACTATTGGCAGGGGTTGTGGGATATACATGTTCGTTTAGCACTGGCTAGACCAGGGGTATCTGAAGTGGTTGATACGAGTATGCAAGGGGTCATTAAATATCCAGGGTGTAGGACAAAACACCCCTAGTACAAAACTCCCCTAGGCCTTAACCCCCCGGACACCCCCCCAAGACAAAACCCCACTAGGACAAAACCCCCTCAACTATATATAATACAAGATTATCAAAGATGTTATTTTTATGTATAATTACAATAAAACAGCACCTCATACAACAGATATGCACAATTATATATAACCACTAAATTTGCCATCTTTAGCACTAAGAGGAAACACACATGTATAAGATATCATCAGACCATGTTCCACAATTACTGTATCAGATCACTATCTCATTTCCAACTCATAAAATGTCCAACTCCACAAAGAAATTCTTCCATGGTCTCCCTACTGCTCACAAAGTCCACACACAGATTGCGCAGCCGCTCCTGTCTTGCCTTTGTTGCCCGCTTCACTCGTTTCCTTGAAGGCTCCCCAGTGGAATCCATCAATGGTGCAGCTGTGACAAGGGGCTGGTCCTTTCTGATGCTGTCAGTTGCCTTCCAAATGGTTGGATGACCATAGCCAACTAACTCTTTGAATCCAAGATTCCATGCTTCACACAGGTTGTTGGTGCGTTCCTTTCCATACAGTGTCACTTGTTGAACATTCCAAAGACGAGGAGGAAATAAAGGTGGGATTCTTCTCATGCGAACGAAAGGGCACTTCCTTAGGAATATTCCCATCGGATCCTTGTCTTGTTGGCACTCTTCTTGGTAAACATGTAACCTCCTGCAAATAGCTTGAGCCCTCCCTTATTATTCTTTATGATCTCCATGGTGCTACAGATCTGACTGTAACTTCTGGTGAAGGTCATGCTCCTTATGTAGGGAATGTTTATACTGATACTAGGAAAGGTGAGAAAACGCATGACAAAACTCTGCTGAGTAGTTTCACACCTATTCCATGAAACTCTGTTATTTCACATCTATTCCAATGAACTGTTTATCTTTAGCCTGGGGTTTTTGTCCTATATTACATTTTTAAGGGGGGGGGGTCGAAAGATTGCGACAGCAAAGTGGTTTCGTGTGAACAAGACTTTCTCGTCACCTACCACACCGTGGAGACGTCCGCTCAGGTTATCAGAAAAAAACGCAGAACTGCATTTACATATATTTGCATGTAAGGTTTATATGTACACATATACACATGTATCATCAAATTACAATGGAACATGAACGTATCTCACCACTCAGACCTTTAATTTTCAGAGGTCTAGCCGGCTCTTTCAATTGGACAGCTCACAAATAGATTAACTGCTAACAATCCTCTACTGGGTCTTTTATACATCATACGTACATCCAGTTGTCTTGCTGACCACAATTGGCTGGTAGCCTTCCCTTCAGGACTCAGCTTACAACCTCGACCATCACGACTGAACTGGTCACTTCGACCGTCAGGACAGAAGTGAACTGGTCACTGACTCCTACGTAGTATCCTACTCAGTCGTAACAAAGGTCCTCTTTAATGAATTTCACATTTCCTTCACACATCAAACAATCCTTCATATGTTTGTTTATTATTTTTAACAATAGGACACATAAAGTAACCATAGAAAATTTCCTATAAAATAATAATATAGAAATCTTCACTATTTCAAGGCGCAGGGGCGATTGTAATATAGTATGAAATATGCTAACACCGTAACAATATTTACTACATTATGATTTACAAATGTTTACAAACGTTTAAAAGCTTACGTTTATGTTTTCAGATCCAAGATTTAATAATCGATATTTCATTTGGAGAATTACTCTTCAATTCTATACATCCGCTATGGACGCTGGAGAGAAATCATCCCAGTGTGGCTCATGCGATGCAGATAACTCCCACAAGAGTCGTCTCAGCAGGCATCTAACGAGCCAGACAGGAGATAAACCTTTCCATTGTGAACTTTGCGACGCAGCTTTCAAGGGAAAGAGTGGTCTCAAATATCACATGATGACCCATACAGGAGGAAACCCTCTTAAATGTGGCCATTGCGACGCAGCTTTCAAGAGTACGAGTGCTCTCAAATATCACGTGTTGACCCACACAGGAGAGAAACCTTTCCAGTGTGACCTTTGCGACGCAGCTTTTAGGATAAAGTCAAGTCTTCGACGTCACATGATGACCCACACGGGAGAAAAGCCTTTTCATTGTGACCTTTGTGACGCAGCTTTCATGGCAACGGATTCTCTCAAATATCACGTAATGGGCCATACAGGAGAAAGTCCTTTTCGGTGTGACCATTGCGACGCAGCTTTCAAATCAAAACCACGTATTCGACGTCACATGATGACCCACACAGAAGAGAAACCTTTCCAGTGTGACCTTTGCGACGCAGCTTTCAAGGGAAAGAGTGGTCTCAAAAATCACGTGATGACCCATGCAGGAGACAATCCTCTCCAGTGTGACCTTTGCAACTCTGTATTCACGACAAAGTCAAATCTTCGACGTCACATGGTAACCCACACAGGAGAGAAGCCTTTCCAGTGTGACCTTTGCGACGCAGCTTTCAAGGCAAAGAGTAGTCTCAAATATCACGTGTTGACCCACAAAGGAGAGAAGCCTTTTCAGTGTGACTATTGTGACGCAGCTTTCGTAGCTAAGCATTCTCTCAAATCTCACGTGATGAGCCATACAGGAATGAAGCCTTTTCGGTGTGACCTTTGCGACACGGCTTTCAAAACAAAGTTTATTCTTCAACGTCACATGATGATGAAACACACAGATGATAAACCTTTCCAGTGTGACCTTTGCAACGCAACCTTCAAAAGCAAGTCAAATCTTCGATGTCATGTGATGACCCACACAGTAGAGAAACCTTTCCAGTGTGACTTTTGCGACGCAGTTTTCAAGAGAAAGGGCGATCTAAAAATTCACGTCATGACCCACACAGGAGAGAAACCTTTCCAGTGTGACCTTTGTGGCGCAGCTTTCACAAGAAAGTCAACTCTTCGGTGTCACGTGATGACACACACTGGAGAGCAACCTCTCTAGTATACTTTTGCCACGCAACCTTTAAGGGAACAAGTGGTCCCAAATATCACCTGATGGTCCCACGTGTTCCGGTATCAACAATGACCTCCAATATCTAAATTAGAGGATTAATAAGAGATCAAGGAGGACAATACTTATCTTAATTAGTGCTGCCCCATCTCTTAAAGGTGGTTGAACAAATTTAATGTTTATCATCAACTACTGAGGTTAGACAAAGATGTTCATATGAAAATACATATATTGAACCTTAATTCTAGTATACAATGACATTTCCTCATTAGATGCAAAATGATTATCCAAAAATAGGCACTCATTCAAGTTTGGAATATCAGAAATAATAATTTCTATCAACTCAAAGTATGTAACTTACACACAAGACATGGAGTGACATCATATTGCCACTGCAGTCATTCAGTAGATCTATACTCTGATCTTCACATTTCCTATTTCTCTGGAATTAAATTGATAATGTAAATAGCACCAACATAAACAAATCGACATAATCTGCACACATATAAAATATATAGTACTTAATACCAGTCATTGTATTAAAGTGTTCACCATTAATGTGACCAAATTGAGATAATCTGCATACACATGGCTCCTCCTGGATAACGGGACATACTTGCATGCATTTCCCCCATCGTTCTGGGTCAGAAGCAATGCAGCAAGGCACAGCGCATCCACAGCAAGGCCGCTTCATTTAATCGGCGACCTCCCCTCTCCGTCCCCTCATACAGAAAAAGAGAAGAAGGGGAGAAAACCTTTCGGGCTGCGTCAGAATATGATACACGGATAACCATCCCCTAACCCCCCAATCCCCCACCCACTTCCCTTCGTGCACCACCGTATCATCAATACACAAATATTTTCCACTCATTCCTATCATCTGTCGTCTCACTTCTTCCCTCAACAAATATCACCCCCCTCTTAACGCCCCTTTTACTTCCATCCATCTCATCTTCGGTCGCCCCGTCATGTTCACTCCATTCACATCTGCTTTCCACACTTCTTTTACTAATCTTTCTTCACTCATTCTTTCCATGTGTCCAAACCATCCCAATGCTCTTTCATCAACCCTATCTCCCAACTCCATTTCCACCCCTGCTCTCCTCCTTACCTTCTCGTTTCTCACTCTATCCAACCTTGTAACTCCTACCATACTTCTCAGACATTTCATCTCAAACACATTTGAAATCTTCCTCTCTTCGTTTATTGTGTTCCATGTCTCTGCCCCTACAGTACTGTCGGCACAATCGCATCTTCACACTTTGAATTCAGTGTGTACTGATTATAATATTCTTGCAAGTAAAATAATGATATTCATTCCACAAGTATGTGTAATATTTATTACAAGTCATTGCTTTATTGTATGAGCAGTTATACCGGTTTATCTAAAGGGCGTTGAGCAACAGGGGAATGTCTATTGAGGAAGGATGGAGGGGAGAATACAGAAGATAGGGGTGAAGGGAGAATGGCTGTGTATGGATAATACGATGTATAGAACGGAGTGGGTGGAGGATAATTGTGGAAGATGGGGGAGGGGGTCGCCATCTAAATGAAGCGGCATTGCTGTGGATGTACTGTGTATTGCTGCATTGCTTCTGACCCCCCAGGGCGAAGGGCGAAATGCAAATATGACTCATCACCCATAAGGAGCCAAGATGAGAGGAAGAGAGTGGTGGTGAATGGGAGTGGAATGGGTGGGAGTTTTTGGCTACCTCCCTTGTATGGGGGGGGGGGATATATGTATGTGTATTTTGATCATCTAAAAAAAAAAAGAAAAAAAAAAAAACGAAGTTTTACTCACATAATGTCGGACGTCCTTCTTGTGAATAGCTGCTAGCTTCTCCACGCTTTTAAGAACTGCGAGCTACACTACCTACTCTCTCACCGCCTTATTGCCACACACCTTCTAGTTGTGACACACACCATTCTAACTACGTCTTCATTCACTCCCACCTACCAAAGTAGTCTGACGCCCAAGCTCCCCCCCCCCCCCACTCCCCCTGGTGTCAATGCTCCCGCAGTCAGGGATGCCAACGGTCTCCTCCCCCCCCCCCCATCTTACACATTCCGTACATTCGTCCATCACATTCACACCAGAGTATGTATTTTTAGAAGTGCACTCCTAAACGATATAATAATGATAATAATTTTGTAAATTATAATACTTCAACGTAATATGCGATTTTACATGGCGAAAAAAATGCTAAAAGCAAATACACTACCACATGGATGTGCGACAACAGGTTCGAGATGCCATGTTGTTGTCTGTCCAGTCCTGCCAATCTCGGTTTGTACACTATGTTATGTACCGGGTGTTCTCCAATTCCAAGTGACGTATTTTTTTTCTTAGCAGTGCTATGGATCTGAGCTTCATAATTTTCTTGAAGTTATGAAACTGCTTTACACACTGCAATCCGATCGGATGCCTAAACCGGCCGTCAATATCACTAACAACGACAGCCCTGATGACCTCTAGCATTACAGGTACCACATTACTAAATGCAGGTTAGGTTAGATCAGAACAATTTATCGTACTTTAATTTCTTTGACTTTCACATCTATCCCCATCTATTTAAAACAAGCACTCGTCGCGACTCTGTTCACTAGTGTATCGCCTTTTTTCGCCGAGAAAAACTTATGATACGTTGATGTGTTATGATTTTAAAACTTATTGAAAAAGTCATTATACTTTCCCATATGCATATAGTTATGACTATAGAACAGTCGTAGTCAAGAACTAAAATATTTACGTATATACGTGAATATAAGTCTATTCTCGTATGTACACGTGTGTACTCATGTAGACTTTTGGTAAGGTGCGAGATATGCCGGCTTTCCCACGGTATTATCATGTAGCTCGCCTCTCCGAGCAACTGTCAGAGCGACGTACGAAGACTGTCAAATTAGTTATTGCTACCTTTATATACGTATTGGTTTCTTCTTGTGCTTTGTCAACGTGTTCCATTCATTGCATAAGGATTTATGTATGTGTATTATCTTATGGACCTATCTTGTCAATCTTAGGAACTATTTTACGTAATATTTGGGAAATTATATATTTTTTTCTTGGGTTCGGATATCTCTTGCTTTAGTGTGAGAACGAAAGTTGCACCTGTCCGTGCGCGCTCTGGTTAAAAATTGCGTGGGAGCGTAGTTTTTTGCAACAGCGTTTCAGCTTTCATTTACGTATGTATTAATGTATAGACTTTAATATAAAAACTATTAAGTTTCTTCTTGTATCTAAGATTGACAAGGTAACATTATTATATATTATTTGTATACCCATTTTTGTAAAGAATATGTACATGGATATATTCTAAACCCCTGGTGTTCATTGCCTCTGGCGACATTTGGTAGTCCTTCCTTGTCTAGTCGGGAAGTGTATATTGGTGATTGCAACGGACAAATTATCTCTGTTTATACAGAGTCCCTTGTTACTCCTCTCTTTCTTTGCCTGGCCTTATGCTTGTAGTTTTCTGCTTTGCTGGACCTAGAGTTTAAGTCGTAGAATTTCTCGACTTTGTATATTTTTACGTAAGCTGTCTTAGGACTTAGTTTCCTATTCTAATTGTCGATATTTTTCGACCTTGCTTGTTTACGTATGTCTTTGTAAAGACAATTTTTCTTTTGAATGTCGATATTTTATCGGTTATTTATATATTTACATATATCCTGGCGACTTTAGCTGTTTATGTTCTAAAGGACTCATTGTCTGGTACTTATATATTTTGTTTTGGCAAATCTTTTGATAGTGTGAAGATAACTGTGTGTCGGAACTTGTAACTTATGCTCGCTTGGCGACCTCTATCTTTCGATCTTATTTATCTTTTTTTTTTATGTTTGAAAGAAATGATTAATTTCTTATTAGAACTCAGAGTTTTTTAACCTGGGTCTTCCCCTATTCGTCACAATATACATACATATACCAATGGGTTTTCCCCACCTACAAGGGAGGTAACCAAAAACAAAGGCATAACATCCACTCCCACCCATTTCATTCCCACACATTCCACTCCCACTCGCCCCCTTCCTCCCTCTTATCTTGGCTCCTCCTGGATGACGGGTCATCCCTACATCTCGCCCACTGCCCTGGGTCATAAGCAATGTAGCAAGACACAGAGCATACACAGCAAGGGAAATTTATTTAATCGGTCAGCCTCCTCTCTGTCCCCTCATGCGGAAAAAGAGATGGGCAGGATTCCTACGGGCTGCGTCAAAATATTATTCACACATACTCCCTCACCCTTCACTCACTCTCTTCCATGCATCACAGCATCATCTGTACACAACCATCCTCAGAAAAATCCTATCTTCTGTCTTCTCCCTTCCCTCCTCAACAGACATTCCCCTCTTAATGCTCCTTTTACCCCATCCATCCACCTCATCCTCGGTTGTCCCTCATCTTCGCTCCTTCCACCTCTGCTTCCACACCACTTTTACTAATCTTTCTTCACTTATTCTTTTCCATCTGACCATACCATCCCAATACTCTTTCATCAAATTTATCTTCCAACTCCTTTCCACCCCCTTTCTCCTCCTCACCTCCTCTTTTGTCAATCTATCCAGCATAGTAACCCCTACCATACTTCTCAGGGATTTCATTCCAAACAGATTTTCTTTTCCTCTCTTATGTTCCATGTTTCTGCCCCATACAGTGCTGTCAGCACAATCAGTCTATAGAATCTCTTCTTGGCATCAATTCCCAAATGTCAATTTCTCATTTGACTTTTTAATCCTCTAAGGCAGTAATTAGTTCCCAAGCTAGGGGGGCGCGCCAAAGGATACAAGGGGTGTGTGAAGTCATCTGCTCAAAAATATTTGTTTAATTAGAATAATAAAATTATCCAAAGAACAAATATCTGCCATTACATACATGCAAAGTGTAATTATAGCAGTCACTCCAACCCGTTTTCTATCAAGCTAGTTCTCCTTACACGTTTTGGACATGTCACCGATACCAACCACACTGACGCCACTGAGGTACTCGTCACAAACTCCCAATACTTCAATCCTAGAATTTCTAATCTTGTGAGGAAGAGACAGCACATAGGCTCTACTACTCTCATAAAAATGTTGACTACTCTTAATAGCTTTCCTTCTATCCCATACATATGCAATACTTCCCCCAATGCCTTCCTTTCTGCCCTGTCATAAACTTTTTTCAAATCCATAAAGCCCCCCCCCAAAAAAAAAAAAAATCCTTGCCGTTTCCAAAGGCTTTCTTACATATCTGCCTTATCACAAAAATCTGATCCACGCAACCCCTACCTGTCTTAAACCCACACTGTTCTTCACCAATTACTCCCTCTGTTTCTCCCCTAACCCTCTTGATCAAAACCCTCCCACAAGCCTTCTCAACTATATTCAACAAACTGATCCCTCTGAAACTACTACAGTCACACTTGTCCCATTTTCCCTTGTATAGCAGAACTATACAGGCACTCCTCCAGCACTCAACTCTCCTTTACACAAACTAAACAACCTCACCAGCCTGTCCATTATCACTGTACCTCCCTTTTTTTAGACACTCCACATGACATCCATTCAACCCAGGTGCCTTACCTGCTCTCATCATTTTAATAACTTTTGACGTCATCTTTCCTTTTGTTTCCTTTCCTCATTAATTTTCTTGGCATTTCCCACCGCAACTACCTTTCCCTCCCTCTCCTCCTTCACATTTAGCAACTCCCTAAAATACTCTGCCCATCTTCCTCTTACTGTCGTCTCTTCCATTATCATCTCTCCATCTGTATTTTTACCTTTTCATCTCCACTTGGTTCGTCTCATCTTCCTCTCTTAATTTCTTTCCAAAACACCTATTTATTACTTTTAAAAAATCTGTGATACTCTTACCCCATTTCGCATCTGCTCTCTTCTTTGCCTACTTCATTTTATGCAAACTTATCTTCTCTTTTCTTTGTACCATTTATATGATTCTTTCGTCCTATTTTGTAACTAATCTGCGAATGTTCGTTTCTTCTTTTCTACAACCTTCTTTGCTTCATGATTCCACCACTCATTATCCTTCTATTCCCTCCCGTCCTTCTTCCACACACCAACTTACTTAAATACTGAACGCAGGTCATGTGATCTATTAACCGCTGCGAGTGACGTAATCTCAAATAATTACGCCACCATAATGGAGGATAAATCATGAGCGAAAGATAGCTATCGATGCTGATAATTTCCTGTTTTTCGTACGTAAGAGATCATTACAAGGATAAAAATATATTTCGGAAGATCAGGTAACAAAGCTTTGTTGTTGTTGTATTGACACGAACCAAAATAAAACGGCATGAGTCTTAATATAAATTTTTATATATATTTTATTATCAAGAGGCATATTTTCTCGTAGGCAAGGCAGTTTACTAACAACCACAAACAGCCAATTGGTGATCCAGACATTGACTAGGAGGAGATTGTTTATTTCAACCCATTTATTCATCAATTTGATTGCACACTTTGGAAGTGTGTAGTTGTACTATTTCCAAAGAACTGCAGGTCATTGATGCTTTTTTTTTCAATAATATTTTGGCATCTTTTAGTAGTACACACCTACGAGATATAGTAATAGAAATTAATTAATAATTTTGTCAATTATAATACATCAATATATTATACGTTATTTTTGACGGAAATAAATAATATAAACAGTTGCTAAAAGCTATAAACAAACAAACAAAGTTGTATGGGCTCCTTTAAGGTGGTTTTACACAATCAAACGTGTTGGCCAACCCGCTCATCAAACTTCCAACACAACATGACATGTTCAGACCAAACACAGACAAACCTCAGTCGGTGCTAGGAGGAGAAGGGAAAAAGATGTCCCTTACTCAAGACGAGGTGATGGCAATTGGGATAGTGATTGCCCTTAACAAAAAGAAAAGGAAGCGTTCAAAGTGGACAAAGGACTGGTTACTGAAAAGGGACCAAATTTCTCATACCAACTTAAAGAAAGGAGATGAAATTACACCCAGATGATTGGCGCAATTATATGCTCATGGACGAATCGACATATTTAGAACATTTGAATTTGGTCACTTCATTAATTAATCATAAAGACACCGTTATGAGAAAGCCCATTAGCCCTCATGAACGGCTAAGCGCAACATTGCGTGTTTTTTTTTTTTCCTATCAATGGGCATATCTCTGCAAGACTAGATTTTCAGCTCTCATCGCAACTAGCACCTTATCTAAAATTATACCAGAAACTTGTCATGCCTTCTAAAAGAACTACGAAGACAGTTGATTTTCTTCATCGCATCATCCTGCGTGCACTGAGGGTCAAGTTCTTTTAGCTTTCAATGCAGTTCATCTATACCTTTATTTCTTGAATTCCTTTTAGAAAATTCTTTAGACTTTACCTTCCACAATGCTATATGCTTCCTATATATGTCAATGAAATCTACCATAATTTCCCTTTCCTTGTCCTTACCATTCATTTTGGAAATAATCGGCAAGTCTGTCACTGAAGAAGCTGCTATAGATATTATCTCCGCGAGATTTGAGTATGTATGACGATTGGAGACTCATGCGTGTTCTGACGTTCATGCATGAACATGAACGAACAAGCTCCGCCCACAAAGGCCAGATCAGACATCCGTCAAATACGTTAGTCCAACATGTTTACCCCTTTCACATGTTCAAACATACTCTCAAACATCATGTTGTCAAACATGTTTGGCTGTGTAAAACCCCCTTTAGACGCCATCTTTGTTTTGAAAAATTCGAAGGTCAGATACGACGACGACGGCCTGATGACCTCTAGAATTACAGGTACCGCATTGCTAAATGCAGGTTAGGTTAGGTAGGCAGGTTTCGTTACGATAGGTAGGTAGATTTGAATGTATAGGTTTATCATACTTTAATGTCTTCGACCTCCGCCTCTACCAAAACAAAAATGGCGTCTCAGGTAGTCAAAGCGACTACATTTGTTTATTATTAGTAGCTTTTAGCCAATTTTTCTATTATTGATTTCCGCCAAGAATAATGTATATTACGATGAAATATAATTTACAAATTAATTTTTTAATTTTCTATTACTATATCGTGTAGACGACTTCTAAAAATTTGCCAATATTTTTTTAGTCTGTCAGAGTATGATTTTATTTAATTTTTATTATACATATATGCAGCAATGAACAATTTTGTTTAATTAAATGAGTGTCCTTTTCTGGTAAAGTGTTAAACCTGGTTTCGAGTGATTCCATGACAGTAGATAATTTCCAATCCAACTCGTACCTAACCTAACTAAAGCTTTGGGTCCATCTCAGCCTATTGCCATTTCGGCCCATTACCAACTCGGCCAATTATTAACATAAAGTAGCTTGGACATAGAAACAACGAAAGTTATTAAAATACTTTTATTCATTGCATATATAAAACAAATTGTGTAAATAAAAATACAAGTTGATGTAGGTTTAAAAAATGAAAGTATAAAAGTAAAAAAGAATGGTAAAAATGTTTAAAACAATGGTTAAAAAGAAATAGTGTACACTGCGATGTGGTAAGATACGGATCTAGGGAGATTTTTTTGCCAACCTCTCGCCAGCGTTGTGTTCTTCTTAGTTTTACAAGTTGACCATGTTGTTTTTTGTATTTTGTACTTTGTTTACCTAAAACTTTTCCATCAGACAGGAGACGCACCTGCAGTGTAACCAATCTGGCTTCCTTGTGTAATAGGTTAATAAGCAAATAAATACTAAGCTGTCCTTTTCTTGCTTTCACATTTAACCGGTAGTGTCATCCTTCCACATTGTTATTTGTGCGTTCGCTTCGTCCAAAAGCACACCGCGTAGAAGAATGCCAAATAGTCGAGTCGATCCATGTACTCCTTATATAATTCAAAAGATCAACAAATGCTTGACATCCATTTGTTTTTCAGTAAAGTCTTATGATTAGTTCTTCAATATGCTCAGCTGGTACGTAGAGTAATGACAGAACTTTTCTGAGGTATTTGTGCATACCGGTGTCATTTGTGTATTGCACTTGTAAGCCCCTCTCTCTCACCATTTCTTTCTTTTCAAACAATTATAACAACCAAATAATTCATAATGTTTAGGGAAACGATTTGCCCTATTGTTATTATATTCATTAGATAGTGTATGGAAAGGAAGAATAAAACCTTTACACCTACCATTGCATAATATTACTGTGCATGTGTCCTGCAGCATTTCAAATATACATTTGAAGAAAGTAGAGTTACAGAAAAGTACTAAGAACTCATTCAGTGTATGTGGAGTAAAAGGAAGCAAGATTGACAAAGAAATACTACTATACTAAATGGGCCGAGTTAACTATAAAAAATGGGCCGACTTGGCACAGGCGATGGGCCGAGTTGGTTACATTGAATGGGCCAAGATGCTTTTGGGCCAAGTTGGATCTATACCCTAACTAAACCCTCTACTCCAGTAAGAATACATCTTTTTTTCCTCCATTTACATCTTTCTTGCTTCTCCTTTCATCCGGGGATACGCTATTTACCTAGAATTAGGTGACTACAATACAGGCATAGTGGCTTAACTCTCCTTGGGAAATGATAAGTGCCGGTCCCTCCTATAGTAGCACAGGGGAAATATTAGGAATTATGAAGAAGATAAAAAATGGAAAGGCGTCAGGAGATGATGAGATACCAATTGAAATTTTCAAGTCAGGGGGACCATAGTTAGTAAAATAAAGTATGGAAATCTGAAAAAGTTCAGGAGGACTGGGAAACTGCTATAGTCTGTCCTGTTTTCACAAAAAGGGATAAACTAAATTGCAGAAATTACAGAGGGATTTCACTTTTATCACATGCGGGGAAATTATACCAAAGAATATTGGAAAGAAGACTGAGAAACATCACTGAAAAGAAATTGGGAAACTGGCAACATGGATTTGGACCAGAGAGAGGGACTACAGATTTAGTGTTCACATTGAAGATCATCTTGGAAAAACAATGGGAGTGGAATAAAAATACATACTAGGCATTCATAGATTTAGAAATCTCACCACCCTGCCACTCATTTAGAAAAGGCTTTTGACAAAATAGACAGAGGGAAATTATGGAAAGTAATAGGAGATCAATATTACAGTGTACCACCAAAATTAATAAGAGTGATGAAAAGTCTATGGAAATAGCAAGAGCAGGGTAAAAAACAGAGAAACTAAAAGTAGGTGGGTTGTGGTGAAGACAGGAGTGAGGCAAGGAGGAATTTTGTCCCCATTACTGTTTATAATGTTCATGGATAAGTGCATGAGGGAAATTTGTACTAGTGAGGATAGTGAAGTAATGATGGCATATGTGGATGATATGGTATAATAACGGAAAATCAAATCCAGTTACAGGACGCTATAAATATATGGCAAACAAGAAGGAATGGATTAAAGATAAATGTGAAGAAAACTGAGGTGATGTGTGTAGGGAGAAATAGAGAAGAATGTAATATCAGTATTAATGAAAATCAGCTAAAACAGGTGAACGGCTTTAATTATTTAGGAGTTTTGTTTATGCAGGATAACATCCAGGAGGGCGAGATTACTAGACAAATTCAAAAGTTTAATGGCATTGTAAACCTGCTGTACCCTCTGCTCAAAGATGAGAATGTTCCACTGAAATGTAAAACGATAATGTACACGGCCATATCAAGACCAATTTTACTGTATGGGTTAGAGACTTGGATTTTGGAGTTAACCCATTCAACTCCGATGACAAGATGTCTTGTCATTTGGTCAAATAAAACAAAAAATCATAAAACACCAAAATGTTTGATCAAACACCAGAAAAATATGACGTCAGTCCTCGCTTCGCTGCGAGCGAAGCGAGGACCGGCGTCATATTTTTCTGGTGTTTGATCAAACATTTTGGTGTTTTATGATTTTTTGTTTTATTTGACCAAATGACAAGACATCTTGTCATCGGAGTTGAATGGGTTAAAAATTGGAGCTACAGAACTGAGGGTATTGAGAATAATTATGGGGATCACCAGAAGAGACAGGATTAAAAATGAGAAAATAAGAGAACACCTAAAAGTTGAGCTGATTGTTGGAAACATAGAAAGAAACAACTTGAGATGGTTTGGTCATATGAAAAGAATGGAGGAAAGTAGACATCCAAGGAAGTATTTGGAATGGCAGCCTAGAGGAGGAAGGAGGCTGGTTGAAAGATCCAGGAAAATGTGGATGGACTGTGTGAAAAAGAACTTGGAAGGAAGAAATTTAACGGATGAAGTAAATGAACAAGAAATTTATGAATATCAAGTTGAGTGGAGGCGTCTGATGATGAGGACAATGACTGACAGTTGAAATCAACTACCTAGCGTCTGGTGAGAAAGGTGGTGAGAAAGTGACTATTTTGTCATGCATTGCACACATTTTAACTTTTTTAGTCTTCCGATATCTTTCTAGTGAAACTTTGATACAAAATCATCTTTGATAAATTATAATAACTTCAAATGCAAACCAAAATGTACTTGAGGTGGAGTGGAGATATCTAAGGGATACCAGTTCATGCCTGCAAAAAAATTAGAAAGAATTTGCAAAGAGTATAAGTCTTAGAGATGTATAGCATCTCCATACACATATTCTAAATAGTAATTCTGTAGTAGTCTAGAGTAGTTGCATACCTAAAGTAAAAATCTACCTTGTTTGACTAGCTTGGGTAGGTCAGGCCTCTGTTTTGTGTCCTCTGCATCTTCCCCACAACTGACCTTGACCAGGTGTTTCCACTAGTGTAAGAGATTCCTCAAAATTAGATTTAGTCTTCTAATCCACCCAGAATTGATCATGTTTTAAACCTCTTTGTAACACCAACTTTTCTGTATTCCCCTGAATATATATATATATATATATATATTTATATATCTACCTTAAAAATGTGACAATTTATTACAAAACCCCCTGGTTTTTATTTTTCTATATATTCATTTTTCTGTAGGTCCTCTCATTGCCTGTGAAGACACTGGTTTTTGTATTCCACTTTTTGTAATCGCACCAATGGGAATGGTAAGGACTAGATCGAATCCCCCTCACGCTTCTCGTCATCGTAACTATGTGAATAAATTCGCTAGTGGACAGCGACATCAATCATACAATCTAAATAACCGTCGCGCAGAGGATTCGACCCACCGCCAGTAGACTCAAGAGAGTCCGTAAGCACCCGCCTTAGACCACTCAACCATAGACGATCTAAAAGTGTATGAACTCGTAATCTATCTGGGTGCTCTGGACTCTCTTGAGTCTACTGGCGGTGGGTCGAATCCTCTGCGCGACGGTTATTTAGATTGTATGATTGATGTCGCTGTCCACTAGCGAATTTATTCACATAGTTACGATGACGAGAAGCGTGAGGGGGATTCGATCTAGTCCTTACCATTCCCATTGGTGCGATTAGGTGTATGGTAAAAAGGGGGTTTATATGGGGGGCAGTTAGCACCCTCCCCATCTCGGTAATCAGATAGATTACGAGTTCATACACTTTTAGATCGTCTATGGTTGAGTGGTCTAAGGCGGGTGCTTACGGACTCTCTTGAGTCTACTGGCGGTGGGTCGAATCCTCTGCGCGACGGTTATTTAGATTGTATGATTGATGTCGCTGTCCACTAGCGAATTTATTCACATAGTTACGATGACGAGAAGCGTGAGGGGGATTCGATCTAGTCCTTACCATTCCCATTGGTGCGATTAGGTGTATGGTAAAAAGGGGGTTTATATGGGGGGCAGTTAGCAACCTCCCCATCTCGGTAATCAGATAGATTACGAGTTCATACACTTTTAGATCGTCTATGGTTGAGTGGTCTAAGGCGGGTGCTTACGGACTCTCTTGAGTCTACTGGCGGTGGGTCGAATCCTCTGCGCGACGGTTATTTAGATTGTATATATATATATAATGTATATATATGTATATATATACATATATATATATATATATATATGTGTGTGTGTGTGTGTATGTGTGTGTGTGAGATTCACCTTGGTCTTTGGATCATGTGTTGGACACATGATTGACAACTGTTTCCCTCCCAGAAGAGAGCTCAGAGCTCGTATGACCGATCTGTGGGTAATGCTATGACCTTACATGCACACACACACATCCAACTCCCTGCCCACAAGAGTTGGAGTGACGACTCAAATTGTAGTGATACTGAAATTATTTCAGCCCTGGCCAGGATTTGAACCTGGACCACCGTAGTTACAGTCGGGGACTCTACCAACCGCACCACCTTGTGTGTGTGTGTGTGTGTGTGTGTGTGTGTGTATGTGTGTGTATTTACCTAGTTGTATTATATGGGAAGGGTGCTATGCTTGTGATGACCCATCTTTGTTTCTCTCAGCATCAAGTTTTTTCTTAAAATCTTGAATAGTGTTTGCACGCACTGTTTCTTTGTCTAATTTGTTCCGAGTATCTATCACTCCATGTGGGAAGCTATTTTTTTTTTTTTTTTTTTTTGTAGATCTCTTCTGTAATTATCTTTTTTTAGTTTCTTTTCGTGTCCTCTTGTTTTTCCATTGTCCCAGGGGTATGTATGTAGATTTTGTATGATTTTCAGCATATTTCTAATATAGTACAACTACAATGCAATATATCATAGCACCATCCCTGCTAGTGTTTCTACCTATTTTACGGTAAGTGATGGCAATTGCAAAGGGTCTGTTTAGGTACAAAGGGACCTGAGTACGAAATGATTTGTGTACGAAACATCCATTGTCCGATTACAGTGTATTACACAATCTCAAAGAGATGGCAATCTTATAATTACCTTTTTTTTCCAGGATGAGGGCAACTATCACCATTTCTTTGGAAGAGCTATCCATAAACTCCATATGTGTCATGCGATGAAAAGGCTACGGTATGACATCTGCAGCACAGATATATCACGAGTCATCTTAGATATTGTATGATGACCCACACAAGAGAGAAGCCTTTCCAGTGTGACCTGTATGACTCTGCTTTCTCACAAAGGGTGATCTCAAATGACACAAAAGTTACCTGAAAATCATGTGGTAACCCACTCAGGAGAAAATCTTTCCAGTGTGACCTGTGTGATTCTGCTTTGTTAAAATAGGATGGTCTCACAAAGCATATGAAGACCCACGCAGGAGAAAGGCCTTTCCAGTGTGTAGTTATGCTTTCTCACAAAAGGGTAATCTCATACAGTGTATGAAGACTCACACAGGAAAGAAGCCTTTTCAATGTGACCAGTGTGGTGCAGATTTCTCAAGAAAGAATTGCCTCAAATTTCACATATTGACCCACATTGGAGAGAAGCCATTCCAATGTGGCATGTGCAATAAAGCTTTCTTACAAGAGAATCAGCTCAAATATCACGTAATGATCCACACATGAGAGAAGCCTTTCCAGTGTAACATATGTGATTCTTTTTTCTCAGGAAAGGGTTCTCTCACACAGCATATGATGACCCACACAGGAGAAAAGCCTTTCCAATGTGACCTGTGTGATTTTGCTTTCTCAGAAAAGGGTTCTTTCACACAACATATGAGGATCCACACAGGAGAGAAGCCATTTCAGTGTGACCTGTGCGATTCTGCCTTCTCACAAAAGGGTTCTCTCACACAACATTTGAGGACACACACAGGAGAGAAGCCTTTCCAGTGTGACATATGTGATTCTGCTTTCTCACAAAGGGGTCATCTCACACATCATATGAGGACCCATACAGGAGAGAAGCCTTTCCAGTGTGACCTATGCAATTCTACGTTTTCTCAAAAGTGTCATCTCGCACAACATATGAGGACCCACACAGGAGAGAAGCCTTTCCAGTGTGAACTTTGTGATTCTGCTTTCTCAAAAAAGGGTTCTCTCACACGGCATATGAGGACTCACACAGGAGAGAAGCCCTTCCAGTGTGATCTCTGCGATTTTGCTTTCTCACTAAAGAGTAGTCTCACGAGGCATATGAGGACCCACACAGGAGAGAAACCTTTCCTGTGTAACCTGTGTGATTCTGCTTTCTCACAAAGGTTTCCTCTCACAGAGCATATGAGGACCCACACGGGAGAGAAGCCTTTCCAGTGTGACCTGTGTGAATCTGCTTTCTCAAAAAAGAGTAATCTCACACAGCATATCAGGACCCACACTGGGGAGAAGCCTTTCCAATGTGACCTGTGTGATTCTGCTTTCTCACGAAAGGGTAGTCTCACACAACACATGATGACCCACACAGGAAAGAAGCCTTTCAAGTGCGACCTGTGTGATTCTGCATTTTCACATAAGGGTAATCTCACACAGCATATGATGGCCCATACAAGAGAAAAGCGTTTCCAATGTGACTTCTGCAATTCTGCTTTCTCACGAAAGGGTAATCTCATAGAGCATGTGAGGACCCACACAGGAGAGAAGCCTTTCCAGTGTGACTTGTGCAATTCTGGATTCTCACACATGCATCATCTCACAAGGTATAACCCACTCAGGAGAGAAGCCATTCCAATGTAACATGTGAAATACACCTTTCACACAAAAGTGTTACCTCAAAAGTCATATGGTGATCTACACAGGAGAAGCCTTTCCAGTGTATCCTGTGTGATTATGTTCTCCCACAAGGCATTTGAGGACCCACAGAAGAGAGAAGCCTTTCCAATGTGATCTGTGCAATTCTGCTTTCTCTAATACAGATAATCTCACACATCATATGATGATCCATACTTGTGAGAGGCCTTTCCAGTGTGACTTGTGTGATACAGATTTTGCTCGAGAACATAATCTCAGAGGTATGGTGACTCATACTGGAGAGAAGCCTTTCTAATGTGACCTGTAGAATTTTGCTTTCTCAC
This sequence comes from Oratosquilla oratoria, assembly GCF_046742065.1. NCBI lineage: Eukaryota > Metazoa > Arthropoda > Malacostraca > Stomatopoda > Squillidae > Oratosquilla > Oratosquilla oratoria. The sequence continues at coordinate 55,298,488 of NC_134788.1, forward strand.
TAGTGATCTCTCATGGCATATTATGACCCATACTGGAGAGAGATGAAGCTATCACACAAAAGAATCACATCAGATGTCACATGATGACCCACACTGGAGAGAAGCCTATCCAGTGTGACCTGTACAACGAAGTTTTCACACTAAAGAGTCCCCTCAAATATCACATGATGACCCACACAAGTGGGCAACAGCTTTCACATACAAGAGTGTCACCACACTTGATATATTGACTGACACACTGGAGAGAAGTCATTCTAGTGTCATCTGTGTGGTGCTGCTTTCTCACAAAAGAGTGGTCTCAAATGTCATGTGATGATCCACACAGAACACAAGGCTTTCCAGAATATTAATTTCAAATGTCATGTGTTTAGCCACTCTGGAGAGTAGCCGTTCTAGTGTGACTCATGCAATGCAGCTTTCTTTTGAAAGAATGATCTCAAATATCTCCAGCAGCATGACCTGTGGCATGGTATTTTCCCACAAAAGGTAATTTGAAATACATGATATCCTGCATGGGGAGAAGCCTTTCTACTGTAACCTCTACAATACAACTTTTTCATGAAGAAGTAATACCAAATAGAATATGATTAACACAGGAGATACGCCTTTCTATTGTGACTTGTGCAATGCCTCTTTCTTGTGAGATACTTTTAAAAGTCACATGATAACCCACACAAGAGAGAAACTTTTCTAGCATGACATTGCATTGCACATTTCTCACTAAAGACTGTAGCGGTGTGGAGAGATAGTCATTAGATTCAAACTTGGACTTATGGTATTGAAGGTGGAAGAGAGTGTAATGTACTAGAAAAAATATATATACCTGGCTACCAAGTTCTTTCTGCACAGGTGGTCTGTATGAACAAGTACTATATGAAATTGTTATGATTTATGTAATGATGCTGTGGTGAAGTCATTCGTAATCCAGTGCAGAAGTTTAATGAATGTTTTATAGGACCAGATAATCTGTTCATCATCACAACCTATATGTGTTAGAAAAGGTCTAATTTAAGTTTGAATGGATATGTTATAGATATGGTGGACTGCCACTTGATCTTTACAAAACAAATATGTAAGTAAACATTAGTATTGGGAAACTTCACAATAAAAAGAAAAAAGAATTAAGTACTGTTTTGTTGCAATGCCTAAACACATGCCTTATAGGCCACACGCACCTTATCACTCATTTTAATCCATAACAATAACATGAAACACACTAGTGTATCTCATTGAATTTTACTTTTGTAAACTCCACTCCAATAAGAAATTACACTCGGATTCTGCTGTGCAGCCTGGTACAGTTGGTAGTCCTGAAGACTCCTCGTCCATATAGGCATCAGTGACAGGCAAATTCCTCACCTCCTTCAGAAAATATTATATTTCTCCACTTGTTGATAAGATAGGAAATTTTTGTTTTGATCATTAGAAAGAGCAGTCATTCTACAACTGTATATATAAACAAATAAAAACTACACAGGGTAAGAAACTAATATGTAGAGTGTGATAATATGAGAATTATATTTCTTGCTCTGATTTAATAATTAAAAATGTTACAATCTTATATATATATATATATATATATATATATATAAATATACTTTATAACTCTGTCATTGAGACCACCAGAATACGAGACTATGCACTGTAAACATTGGAATGACAGAAGTAAACAAGACAGCATATGGCTGGATCAAGAATCAAGTCTCTTTTTACCCTTTATCATTATTATGTTTTGATATATGATACAAAAAGAACATTACATGGTGTCAGGTGTGGGATATACCAGGCACATCTGCTCATGATAAGGAGACAGTTTTGTGAAGCAATTTCTTATACCAGCCTTAGATATCATAGCTGCTGCTGCTAGCCTGCATCGTCCAACATGAGTGTCAGTCTCGCAGCTGCAATTGCCTATGTAATCAGCTAGCTCTTATCATTATGAGTATTTTCTACACCAGATATAAGTACAGCAAACTAATGGTAATGTCGGTAGCTATTGGGGGTAAAAATGGGTGAACATACAGTATTTATATATCTAGGGGATAGGTTAGGTCAGGGCAAGGCAGGTCTCACAGCAGCAATTCTTATCTCTATCATTTAATTCTTATCATTGTATATTTTGAACCCCATATGGAAGTATTCTAAATCAACAGCAATGTTTGTATAAATTTTAAGAAATTTGAAACTGGCAAAAATGTATATTGTAAAGAATTTTACTGGCCTCACAGCTGCAATTCTTACCTATATCATTGGCTCACTCATTCTGAGTATTTTGAGCCCAATGTATAAGTACCGGAAATTAATATCAAAGTCATTAGAAACTTGAAATATAAATGGAGACTGGCAGGCATCTTTATGTTCAACATGTGTATCCTATTTGTTGTTCTTACATTCTTATTAGGGGATGGAGCTCCACCTTGTCTTCCTCTGTCCAAAAGTAAAGAATTCATGAAGTTCACTCCGAATTCAGTGTGCACTATTTTTTCTTGCAACTAAAATCCTGTTATTCACTCCAGAATACCATGTCTGTATGAACAATTTTACCAGTTTATTTTTAAAAGTGCACATTTAAACAATATAGCAACAGAAATTTAAAGATGATTTTTGTAAGTTACAATACATGAATGTAATATACATTTTTCTTGATGGAGATGAATAACAAAAAACCTTGCTAAAAGCAAATACAATACCAAATGGAGGTGTGATGATAGGTTCAAGATGCCAAGTTGTCATCTGTCCAGTTCCATCAATGTCAGTTTGATGGCATATATTTATATAATATATATATATATATACATATACATATATATGTATATATACATAAATATGTATATATATATGTATATATACATATATATATACATATATATATATTCATATATATATATTCATATATGTATATATGTAAATATATATATACATATGTATATATATATATATATTTATCTATGTATACATATATTTATATAAATATATATATATATATATATATATAGGATCAGAAGAAGGATTGAGGACGTTAGTGACAAGAGTTTGGGAAGGTGTGTGAAAGAAGGAAGTTGAAGATAAATGTGGGTAAAAGGTGATGAGATGTACAATGGGAGAAAGTGGCAGCAGACTGGAAGTGAGCATTAAGGGTGAGAGACTGGAGAGAGTGAATAGTTTTAGATACTTGGGTGTGAATGTGGCAGGAAAAGGAGAAATGGAGGTGAAGGTAGAATGTAGATTGAGAGAAGCGAGTAAATGCCTTGGGGGATTAAAAAGTTTAATGAGAAATAGACATTTGGGAATGGATGCTAAGAGATTGTATGAAGAAGTGATTGTGCCAACAGCACTGTAATGGGCAGAAACATGGAACATAAGAGAGGAGGAGTTTGAATGTGTTTGAGATGAGGTGCCTGAGAAGTATGATAGGGGTTAATAGGCTAGATGGAGTGAGAAATGAGGAGGTGAACGGGGGTGGAAAGAAAGTTGGGAGATAGGGTTGATGAAAAAGTATTAGGATGGCTTGGACACATGGAAAGAATGAGTGAAGAAAGACTAGTAAAAGAGGTGTGGAAGGTAGAGGTATAAATGAACATGAGGGGTTGACCTAGGATGAGATGGTTGGATGAGGTAAAAGGGCATTGGGAAAGAGGGGAATGTCTATTGAGGAAGGATGGGAGAGGACAGAAGATAAGGGTGAATGGAGAATGGTTGTATGTGGATGATGCTGTGATACATGAGGTGGAATGGATGAGGCGTGGGGGAGTATGTGTTAGAAATAAATTGATGTAGCCTGAAGGGATTTCTCCCCATCTTCTCCTTTTCTGCATGAGTGGATGGAGAAGGGGGGTCACTGATTTAATGAAGCAGCCTTGCTGTGGATATGCTGTGTCTTATGACACTGTTTCTGATCCAGGGCACTGGGCGAGATGCAGAGATAACCCGACATCCCGGAGGTGCCAAGATAAGAGTGAGGGAAGCGGGTGAAGAGGAGTGGAGTAAGTAGGGGATGGAATGGGTGGGAGTGGTTTTTATGCATTTGTTTTTTTGCTACCTCCCTTATAAGGGGGAAAAAGCCTTTGGTATATGTATGTATATATATATATATGTGTGTGCGTGTGTGTATGTATATTTATATGTATATATATATATATATATATATATATATATATATATATATGTATATGTATATATTTAATATAGATATGGGAATAAAAGTACAGCATAAAAGGTAGCAGTATTCTGTGTCTATTTATGTAACGCATAATGTAATAGATAAAAATCTTAAACTCACCAGTGAAGATACACAACTTGATTTATACTGAGCTTGATAAATAATAATTTGTGTAGTACTATAAAGTAGGTGATGACAATGATGTAATGTACTGCAAAGCAGAGCATTTTCAGCTCTTCTGAAGGTACCTCTTCAGCAAGTGCTTTTTCTGAATATTTATCTTTGTGCTGAGTAGGCATGTCTTTTTTCCTTGTACTACTTTTATACCTTGTGATACTCATTCATTGTCGTTGTTGCCTAGACTGGCTGAGCACTCCCTTCTCCTTGAGGATCACCATGGCTGGAACAGAGTTTTTCCACAAATCCTTTGCAGTGTATATTGTGTTGCTGCATTTGTGATTGCGTTCAATACAATCTTCTATAATGTTTTGTAGTATGGAGTGAAGTGCTGCATCCAGGACAGTTAACTGCGATGATGTCATCCAGTCTCTTCTACTAGGGCTGCAAGGTGGCCACACAGGAGTCTTGCCTGGTAGACTCTGTCCTTTCTGTGGAGAGGCTCTTCGCTTCTACCTTCTTTTGTCATAAACAGACGAGTCAGGTCATACACTTCCGACTCGCTGTCTCGTTCCTCTCGAAACAGGAACCTCAAGTCAATCTTGAGTACTTTCGATAGGGATTTTTTCCCTCGGGATTCAGACTGTCGTTACATTTAGGATTTCCACAGCCTTCCCCTCTCAAGACCTTAATTGGCCTCACTTGGTCCTTAGACTTTTCTTATCTCCCATGTGACCGCGCAAACCGGCAGTGATCCCGTATGCTCATTCTCAAATTGTTCGGCTTCTTTCGAAACAATTTGGATATCTGCCACTGTGGGTGTGGGGCACATCTTCCCACCCACTAAGTCATTTCCTAGAGTGATTTCAACTTCTCCCACTGGCAACTGATCTACCAAGTCCATCTTTTCCTGTCCCTCATATAGAGGCGATTTCATACCTATCTCTACCAGTGGCACCCTCGCTAGGCCTCCTAAGGAACCTATAACCACTCTCCCTATTGCTACAGGTTCTTCTACTAAACTACTCAGCATTACGAAGGATTACAAAGAATTACAAAGGCGGAGCATGCCGACAGGAGACCTTTTGGTCCATATCTAGGTCGGATGCGAAAAATACTAATAATAACAATAAGTAAATAAAAACTATAATAATGTAAGTGCTCTTGAGTCTCTCAGGATGGTCATCCTTTTTCTCTTCTTTCCCCTTATGGTGATTGTTCCTTGAAAAAAGAACTGTATCCTCTCAAGTGAGGTTCCACCTCATCCTTTTCCTTGCTGTCTGTGACAGCAATACTCATGAGGGCCACTACTTTGGTGGCCTCCTCTTCGTCCTCCCCCTCTCGGACTTTACCTTCTGTATGGGTGTCCCTCTTATTTAATACTACCATGGGTTTAACCCTCTCTATCTCCCTTCTATGCCAGCAATCTCTCATCAGGTGGCCTACCTTCCCACAGTAGCTATATAAAACTATCTGCGATGACACTATAGTCACCTTTCTTGACCTCTAGGGATTTCGTAGGTCCACCTGAGGAGGTTGTTTGTGGGATACTCGGCTGTTCCTTTCTCCCCATTGGAGTAACTGAGAATTTCCCTGCAGCAGGTTTAAGTATTTCGTATTTGTCTGCTAAGATTGCAGCCTCTTCAAACTTTGAGACTTCTTTCTCCTGAAGGTACAAGGACACCTCTTTAGGGATAGATCTCAGATACTCTTCTATCAAGATTAACCCAGCTAGTTTCCCATAATCTCCATTTATGTTACGGGATCTTACCCTTTGGTTCCATAACATTCTTTTCTCTCTACTAAATTCAACGTGTGAGATATTAGATTGCTTCCTTAAATTCCTAAATTTTACCCTAAAAACTTCAGGCACTAATTCACAGGCTCGTAGGATGGCCGTTTTTATTCTATAGTAATTCTTTGTCTGTAAATCCTCCAAAGCACCATAAACCCTTAACGGTTTTCCTCTGAGGCTTGTTCGTAACAATGCAGGCCAATACTCCTTCGGCCATTGATAATCTTCCGCCATCCCTTCAAACGTTCTAAAATATCTACCTGTGATTCATCAAATTCAGGAAGCAATTTAGCGTTGTGCACTACATCAAAACTGTGCCTCCCATGCACGGGTCGAGAGTCTGGTAGCACTCGTCTATTTTCTTGAAATTCACCTTGAAGTCCAAGGTTTTCGTTTTCTAACCTCGCCCTCTCATTTTTCTCCCTCTTTACTTCAGCTTCCATCTTAGCTATCTCTAACTTCAACCTTAATTCGCTTAATTGAGATTCAGTCTTTTGAGATTCACACTTCTCTCTTTTCTCTTTCCCTTCTTCCTCACTTTCTGAAGTGACAGACACTTTATCTGTCCTTCCTTCATCTCTCATTGCCCAATTTTCATATCGATTAAGCACCATTTCAACTACAATATTCACAAATTCTGCTTTATTCGCATTGTGGGCGTACTCAGCCCCTAGACTTGGTGCTACGAGTCTCAGTTCGTGCACCGTAAGACTCTTAATATCCTTCTTAGTGGGTGGTTTATGTACAAACTCTCATACCTCCTCTGCGCTTGCCAACTTCATTTTCTCTCACTATTGATCCTATCTAATACTAAAATCCTCGTTAGTAATTTTTTCACTTTACCGTTAAAATCCTGGCAAGGTTGCCAAATTATATGTAGGAATCTCGCTCACCTCTAACTCGTAACATATAGTAAGAATTCTAAGATTGTTGAAATGATTTGGGATATCTTACAGAAAATTAAATGGCCGCCACTTGATTTTTGAGGTATCATGAAAAATCAAGAAAAAAATGAAACGCACAGATAACATTTAACATTATTCATTAAAGTTAATATGGTTACACGAGTGATTACAATCAAGGACATACAATTGAGTAACGAACTTTAAACAGAAGATTCCCATTCGAATAAACGCTTCTAAGGGGGGCGAAAGAGAATTACCAATATATTCACTGTCTAGGCTTCCCATGTCACTGTCATAAACGTCATATAACACATGAATAAATTTCTAGCTGAGTTACGAATAAAACAGGGGGAGTTCAGAGGATATACATCAGTCGACAATCCTGCCCGAGGTGGATACGTCCTCTAGATGGCACTTAGAATCCTAAACTGACTGTCTGACACGCCCTAAGCCACCTGGTTCCTTCTACAAAAATCACATCTGATTGGCCCTTAGGATTAGTGTCTATGGAGATTGACCCTGATTGGCCAAGTCAGCCGAAACGTTCTGCTCTGGGCGGGCGGGAAGTGTTATGCAAGGCAAGATACTAATACCTAATTGTATCCTAACCTCTCTCTATGCGTTTTAAGTATCGCACACTCACGTACGTTATATAAGTGACGCCTTTTTATGCAAAGTACTATATTTCAACCTTACATATATGGGATATATGTGACCATATATATATATATATATTGGGATGCTGCTGAAATAATTTATAAATCAACATGTAGCTTCAAAAGGAAAATAATAGAGTCTTCCCTGATTAAATATCTCCCTAATTTCAATATATCAAATGGTCAGTGGTCACTTGACTGCATTACCACCTCAGCAGTCAGCCAAGTGCTACCTCATATACTCCAAGGTCATAAAACTCCAGGCGACTTGCGGAGCATCGGTCACGTTACCTGAACTTGTTCCTTCTCCCACCTCACATCTTTGTATATAAGCATATGCCTTCCACTATGTATTCATTCTGCTGAAGAGGGTCACAGTTAGTGATCGAAATATACAGAACATTCGACATTAGCGTCTTCTTTTTCCGACTGTGGGATAAAAAGTATATATATATATATATATATATATATATATATATATATATATATATATATATATATATATATGTATATATATGTGTGTGTATATATATATATATACACACATATATATATGTATATATATATACATATATGTATATATATATATTTATATATATATGTATATAATATATATATATATATATATATATATTAGAAACTTACATCACCGTAATGTAAAGTTTGTTTATATATGACGTCATAGCCCGTCAAGAATTGCGTTGAACATCTTTCAACTGTTCGAAGAACTTGTTTTCGTTGCTGTTTTATACAGCCCAAACAAGTGTGCTTTCTTGAATTCGTAAGTGCAATGATTTCATAGTAAGGTAGCTTAGAGCATGCGTAGTGTGGTCGCATCTGGCATTTGCTACACTTGAATTCCCGTTTGGCAGTTTATTTAGCATTATTATGTCTTGGGCAGGGCCAGGGGGTTGTGGGTATTTATCAAGATGTTTGTCAGTCTCGCAGGTGCAATTACCTATGTAATCGGACAGCTCTTATCATTATGAGTGTTTTCTACACCAGATGTAAGACAGCAAACTAATGGTAATGTCAGTAGCTATTTGGAAAACAAATGAGCAAAAATCTTTGTATAATCAAGGATATAGGTTAGGTCAGGGCAAGTCAGGGTCTCACAGCAGCAATTCTTATCACTATAATTTAATTCTTATCATTGTGTATTTTGAACCCCATATGTAAGTATTGTAAATTAATAGTAATTTTTGTATAAATTCTTAGAAATTTGAAACTGGCAAAAATGTATATATATTGTAAGGAATTTCACTGGCCTCACAGCCACAATTCTTACCTATATCATTGGCTATCTCTTATCATTCTGAGTATTTTGAGCAATTCAAAATATAAATGGAGACATGTACGTACACACGAATTCGGGTGCAGCGCCACCATTGCGGATGTACTTTATACATCGCCCTCTTTTGTGGCCCGTTGGAATTTGTTTGGCTTAGTTTCAATGCTTGGTGCGTTCAGCGCATGTGCATGATACTCAAATTGTCTTGTTGCTCAGCAAGTGTATGCCACATTCTTTAAAAACAATTTTTTTTCACTGATTTAGATGCAAAGTTGGTCATTAATCTTGGCAAATTAGTTTTTCGAGTAAAAATCTAAAGGTAAGGCATCTACATAGAAATATGTTAATGTTTTTTATACTTTTTCTCTCTCGAAAATGGGCAATTTGAGATCATTGGAAATTGGCACAGCTGATCCTAAGAGGACATGTAGGTATGTGCAAACTCATGGTCGGCACCACCATTGCAGGTGTAATGTTTACACTGCCATCTTTTTGCTTGCAGCATTCAGTGCATGCACAGAATTATCAGATTGTATTGCTGTTCTGCAAGTGTATGCCCACTTCTTAAAAAAAAAAAAAGCGATTTAAACGCAGATTTGGCTATTAGCCATTGCAAATTATTTCTTCAAGTAGAAATTTAAAGATAAGACACTTTATATGAATATTTAAATGAAATACTCATATTTTTTAACCTATTTTCTCTCGTCAACATGTAGGCAAACATGTTCTCCGATACTTAGTAGTGTTTGGTAACGCATGACATGTTGGAGACACTACGCATAATAGTCATAGAGGGTGTTATTCACAAATAATACTTGCACTGTTATGGTATGAATTTTAAGATGGACAGGCTATGTTTTACCCATTACATAGCCGGCTATAGCTATGATAGCAAGTATATGAAATAACTATCAATAATATGGTAGGTATTCTATGTCATGGACCATGTCCATGACCATGAGAAGTCTCAAGACTAGTAGAAGTCTAAAGGCTAGACTTAAATTTTCCTCTTGGTTTCATGATAACAGATATGTGCTATAGAAATAAGACTTTAATCAAATTGTCATGATTATAGATAACATGATTAAACAAAATAACTCCTTTGAGAGTAAAAAAGACTTTATTAATTTTTCTATTTCAGTAAATTGGTGTAAAAAATAATTCACCGATTTCAACGTAAATTTAAGTTGGGTATTAGGATAGTTGCAGTACTGACTGGTTAGTGTTCTGATAGACAATCTAAGGGTAAGGGCTAAGGCACCTATATATGCACTTTTTAATGTGATGGTAGAGTTCTTTTGGCTGTGCATACATTACAGTACTCTTACATTACATTGATGGAACATGTTACATGGTAGGTGTTAGTAAGAATAGTACAAAAGGAAGGTCCTACATAATTTTTGACATGCTAAGGTGATTTGTTGACCCATAAAACCTTCACATGCCAAGTTGCATGTCAATTGGGCCAGGGGTTTGGATTTTATTGATGACTATCTCTAAATTGACAATAGTTGCCATGGCAACATGATAGGTGTTAGTAAGAATAGTATAAAAGGAAGGTCCTGCATTGTTTTTGACATGCTCAGGTGATTTGTTGACCCATAAAACCTTCACATGCCAAGTTGCATGTCAAATAGGCCTGGGGTTTGGATTTTATGGATGATTATCTCTAAACTAACAGTAGTTGCCATGGCAACATGAAAGGTGTTAGTAAGAATAGTATAAAAGGAAGGTCCTACATTGTTTTTGACATGCTCAGTTGATTTGTTGACCCATAAAACCTTCACATGCCAAGTTGCATGTCAATTGGGCCAGGGGTTTGGATTTTATTGATGACTATCTCTAAATTGACAATAGTTGCCATGGCAACATGATAGGTGTTAGTAAGAATAGTATAAAAGGAAGGTCCTGCATTATTTTTGACATGCTCAGATGATTTGTTGACCCATGAAACCTTCATATGCCAAGTTCCATGTCAATTGGGCCAGGGGTTTGGATTTTATGGATAATTACCTCTAAATTGACAATAATTGCCATGGCAACATGATAGGTGTTAGTAAGAATAGTATAAAAGGAAGGTCCTACATTGTTTTTTTATATACTTAGGTGATTTGTTGACCCATAAAACCTTTATATGCCAAGTTGCATATCAGTTGGGCCAGGGGTTTGGATTTTATAGATAATTATCTCTAGATTGACAATAGTTGCCATGGCAACATGAAAGGTGTTAGTAAGAATAGTATAAAAGGAAGATCCTGCATTGTTTTTGACATGCTCAGATGATTTGTTGACCCATAAAACCTTCACATGCCAAGTTGCATGTCAATTGGGCCAGGGATTTGGATTGTACTGATGATCATCTCTAAATTGACAACTTAATAGTTGCCATGAAAAGGCAAATTTGGTATGATGGAGATGTTCCACATCGTTTTTGACATGTTCATGTAATTTGTTGACCCATTAAGCCCAAGTTTATCAAATTTTGATCAAATTGGACCGGTGGTTTAGAGTTTGTGTATTTCTTTACCAAAATTTTTACAAATTACCACCCTTAATTCTAATCTTTTGTTATGGTAAAGTCTACCCAAAAATTCGGGATTGAAAATAGTTAAAAAAAAAAAATTGTATCTCCCTTATTTTTCAAGCTATTTAAAAGAAATTAAAAAGTATTTTGTTTCTAATAAAACTGTCTTTCATATGCAATAAGTATTATCCTGTTTGCTTACATTGTTCTTACATTCTTATTAAGGGATGGGGCTCCATCTTGTCTGCCTCTGTCCAGAGGTAAAGAATTCATGAAGTTCACTCTGAAATCAGTGTGCACTATTTATTCTTGCAAGTAAAATCCAGATATTCACTCCACAATATATATGAACATTTTTACCCATTTATTTTTAGAAGTGCATATCTAAACAATATAGCAACAGAAATTTAAAGATAATTTTTGTAAGTTATAATACATGAAAGTAATATATGTTTTTCTTGATGGAGATGAATAACAAAAGTTTTTGCTAAGAGCAAATACAATACCAAGTGGTGCTGTGACAACAGGTTTAAGATGTCATATTGTCATTTGTCCAGTCCTATCAATGTCGGTTTGATGATAGCAATGACTACATTGGGTGTTCTCTCACTCCAAGTGACATCATATTTTTGAAACAGTTCTATGGAGCTGAGCTTCATACTTTTCTAGCTCCTCTACACCCTACACTCCAATTGGATGCCAAACCCCGCTGTCAGCATCCCTAACGATGATGATCCTGATGACTTCTAGCATTGCAGGTACTGCATTACCAAATGCATGTTAGGTTAGCCCATGTTGTCATATTTTACTTTTTCTTTACTTCCTCATCTATCAAAACAAGGATGGCATCTCAAACATTCATCACAGCTCCATTCATTAGTGTATTGCTTTTAGCAACTTTTTCTGTTATTGATTTCCACAAAGAAAAACATATATTATGTATATATACATATATATATATTTATATATATATATATATATATATATATATATATATATATATATATATATATATATATATGTATATATATATATATATCAAGTACAGATAAGGAAATAAAGGTACAGCATAGTAAGTGGAAACATTCTATGTTTATGGAACACACAATGGAATAAGAAATAAAAACCATAAACTCAGTGTGGGTATTTACCAGTGAAGTTATGTAACTTGATTTATACAAATATTGATAATTTATTTGTGCAGTACAGCAAAGTAGTTGATGGAGGTGATGATGTAATGTACTGCACAGCAAAGCAGGGCATTTACAGCTTCTCTGTATGAGCCTCTTCAGCAAGTGCTTTAGGGGATGTATCTTTTTCCTGAGTAGGCATGTCATTTTTCCTTGTACAACTTGTATACTTTGTGATACCCAGTTGTTGTTGCCTACACTAGTCAAGCACTCCCTTCTCCCTGAGGATTGCCACAGCTGGAACAGGGTTTTCCCACAAATCCTTTGGTGTTTATTGTGTTACTGGCATGTGTGATTGTGTACAATGCAATCTTCTATGATGTGTTGTAGTATGGGGTGAAATGCTGCATCCTGGATAGTTAACTGCAATGTGGTCATCCAGTCTTCTAGTAGGTCTACAAGGTGCCACACAACAGTCTGGGCAGGTAGCCTCTGTCCTTTCAATGGAAAGAAGATTCAGGGGGATGGATATGTATCAGTGTACTGTCTTGATGTTTCTTGTCATGTCTGGGTGACCTGCCATGCAGTGTTATGGGCGGGCTGTGTTTGTGGAGGCCGTGACAAGTGTTTGTGTCCCTCTCATATCGAGGTGATACTTGACTTTGAGGACTTTTGTTTCATGGTGTAGATGGTCTGTAGGTGATGTATTTGTGTAGCCTGTAATTCTGTTTAGAATTTTGTTCTGCATAGTCTGTAGGGTGTTGGGTTGTGCCTTGATGAGATTAGGGACACATGTGAGCTTACATAATTCATCACTGAGTATACATATTGTTTATATAGTGTAGTGGTCTTTTCTTTGTTTTGTCTTAATGTTGTACTTATGAGTGATTTAAGCTTGTTGAGTCTAGGTGTGCATTTTGTTTATGTTTATGATGTGTTGCTTGAATGACATGAAGGTATTGAATATTACTCCAAGAATTTTGGGTGTTTGCGTGTGTGGTATGAGGGTGTTGATGATAATGAGGTGTGGTATGTATTTGTGTTCTGCTATCTAGTTGGTGAGAAGTATAGCTGTTGTATTTCTTTGGCTGTTGTATTCCTTTGGCTGTCTGTGTTATGGTCTGTGCATGTAATCATCTTATCTGTGTAGGAAGAGATTTGGATTTTGGGGTGTGGAGTTTGCATATATCATGCATGTATAGATTAAGTAATGTGGAATGTTATGTACTTATATCAAAATATGACTACTGTTGCCAGCTAGGCCATTCCCAATTCCAAATCTTGTGATATGAGGAAAAGTCTAGAACAAAATTTGAGTCATTCTGGTCGTGGTGAGGTGTAGACTTTGGATGATTTTCAGCACATTTCTAATGAAAAAGTAGAATGCATTATATCATAGCACCATCTCTGTAAGTGTTACTATTTATTTTATGTTAGGTGGTGGCAAACACAAGGATCTATTTAGGTACAAAAGGACTTGAATATGAAATGGTTTGTTTACAAAACATCCACTATCCTATTACAGTATATTACAGATTTTCAAAGAAATAGATGTCAATCATACAATTACATTTTTTCCAGGATGAGAGTACCTGTCACCATTTCTTTGGAAGATAATAAGGATCCAGTGTGACATCTGCAGCACAACTATATCATGAGTCATCTTAGATATTGTGTGATGACCCACACTACAGAGAAGTCTCTCCAGTGTGAACCATGTGATTCTGCTTTCTCACAAAACACACGAGGACCCAAACAGGAGAGAAACCTTTCCAGTGTGCAATTCTGCTTTTTCACAAAAGGATGTTCTCACATCGCATATGAGGACCCACACAGGAAAGAAGCCTTTTAAATGTGACCCGTGTAATGGAGCTTTCTCACAAAAGAATAACCTCAGTTTACATATAATGACCCACACTGGAGAGAAGCCATTCCAGTGTGGCCTGTGCAATTCCGCTTTCTCACGAAAGGGTTATCTCACAAAACATATGAGGACCCACACAGGAGAGAAGCCTTTCCAGTGTGCCCTGTGCAATTCTGCTTTCTCACGAAAGAGTAATGTCAGAGCACATATGAGGACCCACACAGGAGAGAAGCCTTTCCAATGTGGCCTGTGCGATAAAGCTTTCTCACATAAGAGTTATCTCACAGAGCATATGAGGACCCACACAGGAGAGAAGCCTTTCCAATGTGCCTTGTGCGATTCTGCTTTCTCAGTGAAGAATCATCTCACAAAACATATGAGGACCCACACAGGAGAAAAGCCTTTCCAGTGTGACATGTGTGATTCTGCTTTCTCACAAAAGGGTGATCTCACAAAGCATATGAGGACCCACACAGGAGAGAAGCCTTTCCAGTGTGGCCTATGCGATAAAGCTTTCACAAATAAGAGTCATCTCACACAGCATATGATGACCCACACAGGAGAAAAGCCTTTCCAGTGTGACCTTTGTGATTTTGCTTTCTCGACTAAGTGTAATCTCACACAGCATACGAGGACCCACTCAGGAGAGAAGCCTTTCCAATGTGACCTATGCAGTTTTGCTTTCTCACTAAAGAGTAATCTCATAAAGCATATGAGAACCCACACAGGAGAGAAGCGTTTCCAGTGTGACATGTGCAATTCTGCTTTTTCAAAAAAGGGTGATCTCACAAAGCATATGAGGACCCACACAGGAGAGAAGCCTTTCCAGTGTGGCCTATGCAATAAAGCTTTCACAAATAAGTGTCATCTCACACAGCATATGATGACCCACACAGGAGAAAAGCCTTTCCAGTGTGACCTTTGTGATTCTGCTTTCTCGACTAAGTGTAATCTCACACAGCATATGAGGACCCACACAGGAGAGAAGCCTTTCCAATGTGACCTATGCAGTTTTGCTTTCTCACTAAAGAGTAATCTCATAAAGCATATGATGACCCACACAGGAAAAAAACCTTTCCAGTGTGACCTTTGTGATTCTACTTTCTCGACCAAGTGTAATCTCACACAGCATATGAGGACCCACACAGGAGAGAAGCCTTTCCAATGTGACCTATGCAGTTTTGCTTTCTCACTAAAGAGTAATCTCATAAAGCATATGAGGACCCACACAGGAGAAAAGCCTTTCCAGTGTGACATGTGCAATTCTGCTTTTTCAAAAAAGGGTGATCTCACAAAGCATATGAGGACCCACACAGGAGAGAAGCCTTTCCAGTGTGGCCTATGCGATAAAGCTTTCACAAATAAGTATAATCTCACACAGCATATGATGACCCACACAGGAGAAAAGCCTTTCCAGTGTGACCTTTGTGATTCTGCTTTCTCGACTAAGTGTAATCTCACACAGCATGTGAGGACCCACACAGGAGAGAAGCCTTTCCAATGTGACCTATGCAATTTTGCTTTCTCACTAAAGAGTAATCTCATAAAGCATATGAGGACCCACACAGGAGAGAAACGTTTCCAGTGTGACATGAGCAATTCTG
Source organism: Oratosquilla oratoria (assembly GCF_046742065.1). Classification (NCBI taxonomy): domain Eukaryota; kingdom Metazoa; phylum Arthropoda; class Malacostraca; order Stomatopoda; family Squillidae; genus Oratosquilla; species Oratosquilla oratoria. Next base: position 55,314,533 of record NC_134788.1, read on the forward strand.
CTTTTTCCAAAAAGGGTGATCTCACAAAGCATATGAGGAACCACACAGGAGAGAAGCCTTTCCAGTGTGGCCTATGCGATAAAGCTTTCACAAATAAGTGTCATCTTACACAGCATATGATGACCCACACAGGAGAAAAGCCTTTCCATTGTGACCTTTGTGATTCTGCTTTCTCGACTAAGTGTAGTCTCACACAGCATATGAGGACCCACACAGGAGAGAAGCCTTTCCAATGTGACCTATGCAGTTTTGCTTTCTCACTAAAGAGTAATCTCATAAAGCATATGAGGACCCACACAGGAGAGAAGCCTTTCCAGTGTGACATGTGCAATTCTGCTTTTTCAAAAAAGGGTGATCTCACAAAGCATATTAGGACCCACACAGGAGAGAAGCCTTTCCAGTGTGGCCTATGCGATAAAGCTTTCACAAATAAGTGTCATCTCACACAGCATATGATGACCCACACAGGAGAAAAGCCTTTCCATTGTGACCTTTGTGATTCTGCTTTCTCGACTAAGTGTAATCTCATACAGCATATGTGGACTCACACAGGATAGAAGCCTTTCCAATGTGACCTGTACAATTCTGCTTTCTCATGAAAGGGTAATCTCACAAAGCATATAAAGAACAACAGAGGAGAGAAGCCTTTCCAGTTTGACATGTGGAGTTCTGCTTGTTCAAAATAAGGTGATTTCACAAAGTATATGAGGACCCACACAGGATAGAAGCCTTTCTAGTGTGACCAGTGCCATTTTGCCTTCTTAACAAGAGTTATCTCACATAACATTCTAGGACCTGCATAGGAGAGAAGCCTTTCCAGTGTGACTTGTGTGATTCTGCTCTCTCACCAAAGATATCACAAAACATATAAGGACCCATCCAGCATGACCTATGGGATGTAGCTTTCTTACAAAAGAATCACCTCAAATATTAGGTGATGAGCCACACAGGAGAGTAGTCTTTCTAGTGTGACCTGTACAATTTAGCATTCTCACATAAGTGGTCTCTCAATTGGCACGTGGTGACTAACATTGGTGAGAATCCATTCCAGTGTGATCTGTGCAGTGGACAGTGTTCCCTCAGAGCTGTGCACCTGTGTGTGCACACACATTTTACAACTAGTGCACAAAGGAAAAATGTGCACATGCAAGGTGTTCAAGATGAAACTGAAATGTTTTAAATTGAATTAATTTCATAATGAGAAATTCAAAGTAAAAGAAAGATGTGATTTTGAGAATCTGTCAATGACTTGAAATGTAAGTATACAATTTCATTATTTCACATGTAGTTGTGAGATTGTACTGTGGTTGATGTTCATCATGAGCACTTGTGCAGTCAAGTGAAATAAGTCAAAAAGCATGTAAACAGTTTTGCCCCTCATATTAAATACTTCTAATGGCCTGATGACTCTGAATTCTTGACACAATCCTTATTTTTTTATGTATCAAATTCTATTTGGAAAAGAAAAAGAATCAGTAGTTTCCTACTGAGACCTAATAATCAAGAAAAACAACATGAACAAAATTAGTTACAAAAAAGGGCTTTGGATGAGTAGAAATACAAAGATAAGCACAGCACTGAAGCAAAGCCAAAGCAAAGATTAGAAGTTAAAGATTATAAGGGAAAAGGTAGGTATTGGAAAGGCCCATCCTGACTCTCTACTTGACTTTAATTGAAAGTAAGACAGAACATGTCGAATTCAAAGGAAGCAAATGGTATGAAGCAAAAACAAAGTGCTAGCTGTTAGTGCATAGCTGGATTAAATAATGAAAACGTCTACACCCATTTACAAGACAGGTTCCCTGAGGATAAGGTACAAGAATGGTCAGTGTTTGATATCTCCTCTATTTCACAGTATGATTTTCTGGTTGATACTACAGAAATTTTTAATTAGTTTAATGAATTCAAATTTTCTGTGCACAATAAATGAAATCCAGAATTATATAAACTTGTACACAAATGGTGATACTTGTTCTTCAAAATTAACAGTTCTGTGACTAGCCAAAGTAGATGAATTTTGGAGAAACGTTCCTTGCCTTTAGTACAGACAGTGAGACTTGGCTCCAGAGGATTTTTCAAGTGTATCCATAGAGATGTTTTGTGATTTAATTGGCTCCAGGAGCCAAGGGCAACCACCTACTGAGACTATGAGGGGAATGAGCACTGACTGTCACTAACAGGGTAACTTGTCCCCATGGTAGCCACTTGTTTTGAAAAGTGGTTCCTCATGATTTGAGAGTTTGCTCACTAAAGAGCAAAGACTTAATCCCACAACTCATCCCAGCCTAAACACCCAACCATCCAGTACATGACAACCTCATAAGGTGGGTATCACTGTTGGCCAACGTGGGCAGCCTAGCTCCAGGAACCATTTTGTCTGGGCCCTCACTGGCGACCTTGCTAGCATAGACGGGCTTCACCCCCTAAGTAAGGAAGACCTGGGGCTGAAGCCCCCTCCAGCCTGACTTGGTAGGTCATAGGAACACACATTAGGGGGGGACACAACTAGGCGAATGTGAGACTATTGAAAGTATGTGGGCTAGGTGAAATGTGGGTGTATACTTTGACTCTGCTAAACCCCCTTATAGGAAGAAAGGGCCCAAAAGGTACACCGGTTGGAAAGTTGTTCATGCTGAAGTTGATCTGGTAACTGTGTTTACATTGTAGTGAGATAGTATAAATAGGTCAGAGCAAACCCCATTATTATGATGACTGGTTTACCATTTTCATAATTTTCTCTATATTAAGTTTATATGTGTTTGTATAGGTATAACCAAATAATCAGTGACCAATATTGATAGCAGTCAAGAGGTGGTTGGTGGTAAGTAGTGACACTAGGCATAAGAAGCATCATGTTGCCATGGAAGGGGCATATAGATGGGACACTGTAAACAGAATGAGATGTGTGTCACCTACCACCACTTGACTGCTGTTAACCCCTTCAATACGGGCCAAAATCACGCGGGCAGCATTAGCTGCCAGAAGTGCGATGTTGCGTCATAATAGAAAATAAAGTTACCGCTGTATTGCTTGTTCTTTTTCACCCGTGAATTTTGATAACCATAGAAATATCATGAAGCCAGTTTACAGAGTATGGGGGTCACGCAGGTACAACTACAATATATATAATCAAAATGCCGACATCGGCATCCTCGCGTACACACTTGCTCCTCATGACGCCTGCGTAGGCATAATTGTATCGAAGGGATTAATATTGGTCACTGATTGATCTATTTGGTCATTATGATATTATATCTATTCACACACATCATATCGGCTTCATAAATGTAGTGGAAATTCTGATGACGGAAAACTGGTCAATATGATGGCGGGTGCTCCACCCATTCATATTGTTTCACTACAATGTAAACAAACACATGGTTGCCAGATCAAGTCTTTGACACAAGCCACTGTCTAACCAGTGTACTGATGATAGTGTATCTGTCTGTATTATTATGTTCTTGTATAAAGTGTTCATATGGGAAGTGTCCATTTAATAAGCAGTAATGTGGGGAATGTTCAAATGAGACCAAAGCTCACTGATCATTCAACTGTACATTGATTAATGTTAATAGGTAGGGACACCTAAACTGAGATATTATGAATATCAAATAAAGGTTCCAGAATGATTATTTTTATGCACCGGTGAAATCACACATGCGCCACAACCAATAAAGGAGATGTCACAGGCTTCCTGAAAAATGACTGGGTTTATGTTTATAATGCCAATTTAAATTACCTATAGCTTGAAAATGATAAAGCACTAGCTCTCACATTGTACATTGTCTCCGTGCTGCTTCCACATTTACTGGGATTGGACCTTTGGTAGCAGTTCCTGCCTAAGTAGGTCACGATTGTTGCAATTTTTGTAGTAGATATGTCTGAGTTGTTGTTTTTTTCTATTAGATAATTTCTTAGATAAATTTTATTTATTACATTTTGCTAGAAATAACATAGGTACACCATTTACCAGTGTATCTTAAAGGATTTAACTTCCATCACTCATTTGAGTCAGATGAGATGAAGTGAAATCTTCCTAGAGTAGGTCATGTTTAGATTCAGGTCTTGTGAGCCCAAACATGGAATATTATGAAGTTACTGTATATCAAAATATGACAGCTGTGGCCAGCTGGGCCATTCCCCACAAAGATGGAAGACAAATGGAACATATTCAAAGAAAAGTACAAGGAATTAACAAATATGTACCAAAAAAGAAACTAAAAGAGATTTAAATAAAGTGTTGGTATAATAAAAAGGTGTAGTGAGACAGGAAAGACAAAGCCTGGAAAAAAATTGAAAAAAGACCCCAAAAAAAAAAAAATCCAAATGGCAAACATATATAAAACTTAGGAATGAATATGTGAATATACGCAGGAAAGAAAAAAGAAATTATGAAAAAGATGTTATAGACAAATGGAAGGATCAACCTAAACTCTTTTACGGATATATAGATTAAAAACTAAAAGATAAACATGAAAAAGTGAATTGCGTGAAGGAGATAGAGAATATATAGATGACACAGAGATGGCAGAAGTTATGATCAGACATTTCAGGTCTGTATTTACAATTGGGAGCTCACAATTTTGGGAAGATGGACAACAAGAAAGATCACCCATAATGAAAGAAATAAAGGCAACACAAAAAAATAAGAGATCAAATAAAAAACCTAGATGCCAGGAAATTACATGGACCAGATGGAATTGCAAATTGGATACTGAAAGACTGCATAGATGAACTGACAGATAAACTACAGAAGATAATAGATTTCTCACTCAGAGAAGGAAAGGTACCACAAGATTGGAAAGATACAAACATAGTACCAATATACTGTATAAAGGAGGAAATAGGGAAGATCCTACAAACTTCAGACTGGTATCCCATACAAGCACAATAGCAAAAATATGTGAAAAAGTCATCAGAAACAAATGGACCAAACACTTAAAATAAAATAAAATAGTAAACCCCAAACAATTTGGCTTTAGAAGTGGAAGATCGTGCACCACAAACCTAATCTGCTTTTACTCAAGATTAATTGAGATAATACAAGAAAGAGATGGCTGGGCAGATTGTGCCTCCTTGGATTTGCAGAACACATTCAACAAAGTACCACATAAAAAATTAATAAGAAAAATTGAAATAATAGGAGGAATACAAGGTAAGCTGCTGGAATGGATGAAGGATTTCTTAACTGGGAGAAAAATGAGAGTGGTACTTAGAGACAAAAATTTGAACTGGGAAGATGTGAAAAGTGGCGTCCCGCAAGGCTCTGTATTGGCTCCTTTAATGTTTGCCATATATATAAATGATATGGATGAGGGAGTAAATTGTTACATGAACTTCTTTGCTGACGATGCCAAATTACTAAAGAAAGTAAGAACAGAAGAAGATTGCAGATCGCTGCAAGAAGACCTAAACAAAATATGGGAATGGAGTCAGAGATGTGAGATGAACTTCAACATTAAAAAATGTAGCATAATGGAATTTGGAAAAAGCAAAAACAGAGTATCAAGCCTATATAGAATTGGAAACAAAGAAGTCAAAAAAGTCAATTCAGAAAGGGACGTGGGACTAATCATTTCAAGTGACTTGACACCTGATAAACATGTCATTAAATAATTTGGAGAGACTTATAACTTATTAAGATCAATGAAAGTGGCCTTCGACTACATAGATAAGGAGATGGTAAAAAATATAGTTACACTGATAAGACCTAAAGTAGAATATGCTGCAACATTGTGAGCACCTAGCACAAAAGATCATTACTGAGGAGGATGGGAGGAAATAGAAGGAAGGGTAGTGAGTGGTGGGATGAGGAAGTAAAGAAGCAAGCTTTCACAGATTGGTAACAAAATAGGACAAGAGAGGTACAAAGAAAAGAGAAGAGAAGTAACACATAAGATAAAGGAGAGATGTGAAATGGGGTAAGAGTATGACAAAATTTTAAAAGTAATGAAAAGATATTTTGGAAGGCAATTAAGAGAGGAAGAGGAGGCAAATCAAGTAGAGAAGAAAAGGTACAGATGGAGAGATGATGATGAAAGAGAAGACAGTAAGAGGAAGGTGGGCAGAGTATTTTAGGGAGTTGCTAAATGTGAAAGAGGATAGGGAGGGAAAGGTAATTGCAGTGTGAAACACCAAGAAAATGAGAGTGATGAGTGAGGAAAATGGAGGAGAAATAAGGAAAGATGAGGTAAAGGCAGTTGTTAAGATGATGAGAGCAGGTAATGCACCTGGTCTGGATGGATGTCATGCAGAATGTCAAAAAAAAGGAGGTACAGTGATGATGGATAGGCTGGTAAGGTTATTTAATGTTTGTTTAAGAGAGGGTACAGTGCCAGGGGGCTAGAGGAGTACCTGTATGGTTCCACTTTCCAAGGGAAAAAGGGACAAATATGAGTGTAGTAGTTTCAGAGGGATAAGTTTGTTAAGTGTAGTTGGGAAGGCTTATGGGAGGGTTTTGATTGAGAGGATTAGAAGAGGAACAGAGGGAGTAATTGGTGAGAGACAGTGTGGGATTAGGACTAGTAGGGATTGCGTAGATCAATTTTTTCGTGGTAAGACAGATATGTGAGAAAGCTATAGGAAAAGGTAAAGATGTTTTTTGGGCTTTTATGGATCTGGAAAAGGCTTATGACATGGAAGACAGAAAGGAAGTAGTAGAGCTTGTAATAGGATTAGAAATGGAGAGAATGGTTTGAAGTAAAGGTAGGACTGCCAGGGATGTGTTATGTCGCCCTGGCTGTTCAATTTATACATGGATGGGGTGGTGTGAGAGGTAAATGCATGGGTAGTGGGTCAGGGATTGGAGATGATTAAAGAAAATAGAGAAAAGAGGGAGATAAGCCAGTTGTTGTTTGTTGACGACACTGCACTTGTGGCAGGATTAGAGGAGGGATTGAGGAAATAAGTGACTGAGTTTGGGAAGGTGTGCAAAAGAGGGAAGTTGAAGATAAATGTGGGTAAAAGTAAGATGATGAGATGTACAAGGGGAGACAGTGACAGCAGACTGGAAGTGAGTAGGAGAGATACTGGAGGAAGTGGATAGTTTTAGATATTTGGGTGCGAATGTGGCAGGAAAGGGAGGGGTGTGAGTGGAGGTAGAATGTAGATTGAGGGAAGCGAGTAAATGCCTTGGTGGATTAAAAAGTGTAATGAGGAATAGACATTTGGGAATGGATGCTAAGAGGAGATTGTATGAAGGAGTGATTGTGCTATCAGCACTGTATGGGGCAGAAACATGGAACATAAAGGAGGAAGAGAGGAGTTTGAATGTGTTTGAGATGAGGTGTCTGAGAAGTATGATGGGGATTACTAGGCTGGATAGAATGAGAAATTAGGAGGTGAAAAGAACAGGGGTGGAAAGGGAGTTGGAAGATGGGGTTGATGAAAGAGTAGTGGGATGGTTTGGACACATGGAAAGAATGAGTGAAGAAAGGGTAGTAAAAGAGTAGCGTGGAAGGAGTAAACATAAGGGGGCGACCTAGGATGAGATGGATGGGGTAAAAGGGGCATTGGGAAAGAAGGGAATGTCTGTTGAGGAAGGACAGGAGAGGACAGAAGATAGGGGTGAATGGAGAATGGTTGTATATGGATGATGGTGTGATGCATGAAAGGGAGTGGGTGGGGGATGGGGGGTGAGGGAGTATGTAGCGTGTTTAATGTAGGACTACACAACCCCGAAAATAGATACAGCTTAGATAACACGCTTTTAGAGAAAACTGAGTGCGAGAGAGACTTGGGACTTCTAGTGAGTTCGGACCTTCAAAACCAAGAAACCGTGCATTAGCGCCAGGAATAAAGCTAACAGAGCATTAGGTTTCATTGCTAGGATGGTAACGAATAGAAGTGCAGAGGTAATTATTAAACTCTATCAGTTAGACCCATCCTTGACTATGCGGTACATTTTTGGTCTCCGTCCTACAGAATGGACATCAATTCATTAGAATCATTACAGAGAAGAATGACCAAAATGATACATGGACTCAGAAATTTGCCTTACGAAGAGAGGGTTAGGCACCTTAACTTACATTCTCTGGAAAGACGCAGAGTGTGGGGTGATCTAATAGAGGTATTCAAGTGGATCAAAGGTTTAACAAGGGTGATGCAATCAAGGTCATCATATTAAAACAACAGGGCAGGACTCGCAGTAATGGGTATAAACTGGACAAATTTAGATTTAAGAAGGAAATAGGCAAGAATTGGTTTTCTAATAGGGTGGTCGACGAATGGAATAAACTTAGTAACCATGTAGTAAGCGCTGAAACTATCAGTTGTTTTAAAAAACGATTAGACAACTTTATGGATGGGGATGACAGATGGTGATGGATACGGACTGCCTAGTGTAGGCCTTATGGTCTCTTGCAGTCTCCTTCATTCTTATGTTCTTAAGAGAAATAAATTGACACTGCCCAAAGGGATTTCTCCCTGTTTTCTCCTTTTCTGCATGAGAAAACAGAGAGGGGGTTCGCCGATTTAATGAAGCAGCCTTACTGTGGATGTGCTGTGTCTTGCAACACTGCTTCTGATCCAGGGCAGTGGACAAGATGCAGGGATGACCCGTCATCCAGGAGGTGC
>NC_134788.1:55325606-55435606 GCF_046742065.1 Oratosquilla oratoria
TAAGTCGGTAGACACTGATTTTGTGCTCATTGCTTGGGGGCATGCAAACGTTGTTCCTGTTTTCAAAAAGGGAGACAAATCATTTATGTGCAACTACAGGCCAATCAGTTTGACATTTTATAGTTAAAATGCTTGAATCAATAATAGCTAATAGAATCAGAGATCACATAAGGAGACAATTTGATTCGTGACTCACAGCATGAGTTCTCGAAGGGTAAGCCATGTGTAACTAGTCTTTTTACACTAATGTCTAGAAGGTGTTTGATAATAATGATAATTACGACGTTATTTACCTTAACTTCAGTAAAGCATTCGACAAGGTGACCCACCAGAGATTACTAAATAAAGGTTAAGCCCATGGCATGGGAGGTAAAGTGTTTGAATGGATGCTTGGATCAGTGACAGAAAACAGCGGGTCACCGTGTACATTGTAAAATCCAAATGGGGAGTGTTTCTAGTGGAGTTCCTCAAGGCTCGGTTTTGGGTCCCTTATTGTTTGTTATGTATTTAAACGAATTGGACTATGGGATTAATAGTATTAGTAAGTTTGCGGACGACACTAAAATAGGACGCCTAATTAGGGCAGGAGATGCCAAGATTTTGCAGGAAGATCTTAACAAGTTCTTCCCATGGTCGGTGAAATGGCAAATAAACTTCAATATCTCAAAGTGCAGCGTGGGCTACACAACCCCGGAAACGGAAAAAAACTTAGATAACACGTTTTTAGAGAAAACTGAGTGCGAGACTTGGGAGTTCTAGTAAGTCTTGACCTTAAATCCAAGAAACAGAGCATAAAGGAATAAAGCCAACAGAGCACTGAGTTTCATTGCTAGAATAGAAGTGCAGAGGTAACTGTCAAACTCTGGCGTTAGACCATTCTTGACTATGTGGTACAGTTTTGGTCTCTGTCCTACAGAATGGACATCAATTCACTAGAATCAGTACAGAGGAGAATGACCAAAATGATAGATGGGCTCAGAAATTTACCTTACGAGGACAGGTTTAGGCACCTTAACTTACGCTCTCTGGAAAGACGCAGAGTGCGGGGTAATCTAATAGAGGTGTTCAAGTGGATCAAAGGTTTTAACAAGGGTGACGCAAACTAGGTCATCATATTAGGACAACAGGGCAGGACTCGCAGTAATGGATTTAAATTGGACAGTTTTAGATTTAAGATGGAAATAGGCAAGAACTGGTTTACTAATAGGGTGGTCGATGAATGGAATAGACTTGGAAACCATGTAATGAGTGCTGAAACTATCGGTTGCTTTAAGAAACTGTCAAACAACTTTATGGACGGGAATGACAGGTGGTAATGAACATGGAACTGCCTAGTGTAGGCCTTATGGTCTATACAGTCTCCTTCATTATTCAATTATGTAAATTATTTGATTGACGGGAAGTAAAAATATTAGCCACACAATTAACCGACCACGGCCAGGAACTCACGACCGCAGTGCAAGACGGACATTAGATATCTATGGACTATGGACTACCTTTGGATTGTTGCACTTTTTCAGCTATTTGAAGTGCTTGTCTTCGTGGCTGTGCATTGTACAGGCCAAACAAATGTACCTTCTTGAATTCGTGAAATCATATAGTGGTAATGTGGCTTAGTGCATGCAGAGTGTGTATGCTTTTTCATTTGCTACACTTCAATTCCCGTTTGGTGTATTTGACATTCGGTGCAGAGGTAAATGTGTGGGTAATTATGTTTTCCAGCTTCATAACTGCAATTATACATATAATCCGTTAGCTCTTATCATTCTGAGTATTTTTAACCCCAGATATAAGTACCGCAAGCTAATAGTAATATCATTAACTATTTAAGAAAAAATTGAGATGAGCACATATTTGTCATTTAACAGAGAAAATTACCGAAAGTATACCGAAAGTAAGTATTTGCATTTACCAAGGGATTACGTAGGCACGGGCACAAAATAAGAATAAAAATAAATAAATAAAAATTATCCCTTAAATTCTTGTTGCCTATGAAAGACAATTTCATTTTTTTTAAAGATTTTAAATAGCTTTAAAAATCAGGGAGATGCGGTTTTTTTAATTACTTTTATCCCGAATTTTGTACAAGACAAAAGGTTAGAGGGTGGTAATTTGTAAAACTTTTGGTAAAGAAATACACATAAACTCTAAACCACTGGTCCAATTTTATTAAAGTTTTATATACTTGGGCTTTATGCGTCAACAAATTATCTGAACATGTCAAAAAAAAAAAAAAAAAATGTAAAACATCTCCATCATGACAAATTTGCCTTTTCATGGCAACTATTAAGATATCAATTTAGAGATGATCATCAATACAATCTAGGCCCCTGGCCCAATTGACGAGCAACTTGGCATGTGATGGTTTTATGGGTCAACAAATCATCTGAGCATGTAAAAAACAATGTAGGACCTTCCTTTTGTACTATTCTTAGTAACACCTATCATGGAGCATGTTCCATCAATGTAATGCATACGCAGCTAAAAGAACTCTATCACATTAAAAAGTGCATATATAGGTGCCAGCCCTTACCCTTGGATTGCCTCTCGGTACACTAACCAGTCAGTACTGTAACTAATACCTAACTTAAATTTACATTGCTATCGGTGGATCATTTTTTACACCAATTTACTGAAATAGAAAAAGTACAAAGTATTTTTACTTTCAAAGGAGTTATTTGGTTTAATCATGTTATCTATAATCATGATAATCTGAATAAACAGCCTTATTTCAACAGCTCATTTCTATTATCATGAAACCCAGAAGAAAATTAAGTCTTATCTCTAGACCTCTACTAATCTAGACTTTTCATGGTCATGGACATGGTCCATGGCATGGAATACTGATCATATTATCAACAGTTATTTCATATATTTGCTATCATAGCCATAGCATAGCCTGTTCAACATCTTAAAATTCATATCAGAACACTGCAAGTATTATTTGTGGAGAACACCCTCTACGACTACATACTATGACTACTACAAATGAGCATTGGAGAATCTCGATTTGTCAAGTAGGTATTTGAGGACTGTTAAACCACAGCTGTGCTATTACCAACAATTTCAAAGTTGCTTATATCCGGGAGAATAGAGGCTAAAGAACATGATTAATACAATGAATATTTAATTTGCTAGTTTTTTTACCTTTAGATTTTTACTCAGAAAACTAATTTACCAAGGCTAATATCAACATTTGGGTTTTAATCGGTAGAATTAGTAAAGTTTTGAAGAACGGGGCATACACTTGCTGAACAAGACAATTTGAATACCCTGTGCATGTGCTGAATGCTGCAAGCATTCAAAATATGGCATACATATTCCAACGGGCCACAAAATATGGCTGTGTAAACAGTGCATCTGCGATGGTGGCGCCATGCACCGATTCCGCGTACGTAGAATAGGTTAGATGAGGTCGTTTCTGGTTTCGCAGCTGCAATTCTTACCTCTAGCTCTTATCAATAAATAATTTAAGCCCTATATATAAATATCTCAAATTAATGGTAACGGCAGTGATTTTTAGGAAATTGAGAGTGGCAAACAATTTGGTATATTATAATAATGTTCACCAGTCTTACAGCTGCAAATCTTAATTCTATCATTGGCTAACTCTTATCATTCTAAGTACTTTGAGCTCCATATATATAATATATATATACATATATATATATATATATATATATATATATATATATATATATATAAATATATATATATATATATATATATATATATATATATATATATATATATATATATATAAGTACCACAAATTAATGAGAAATAGACATTTGGGAATGGATACTAAGAGCAGGTTATATGAAGGAGTGATTGTGCCAACAGCACTGTATGGGGCAGAAACGTGGAACATGAGAAAGGAAGAGAGAAGGACTGAATGTGTTTGAGATGAGGTACCTGTGAAGTATGATAGGGGTTACTAGGCTAGAGTGAGAAATGAGGAGGTGAGGAGAATGGGTGGAAAGGGAGCTGGGAGATAGGGTTGATGAAAGAGTATTAGGATGGTTTGGACACATGGAAAGAATGAGTGAAGAAAGATTAGTAAAAGAAGTGTGGAAGGCGGAGGTGGGAGGAGTGAATATGAGGGGGCGTCCTAGGATGAGATGGATGGATGGGGTGAAGGGGGCTTTACAAAAGAGAGGAATGTCTGTGGAGGAAGGACGGGAGAGGACAGAAGATAGGGGTGAATGGAGAGGGGTTGTGTATAGATGAGGCTGTGATGCATGAGGGGGAATGGGTGGGGGATGGGGGGTGAGGAAGTATGTATGAAAAAAAAAATTGACGCAGCCCAAAGGGAGTTCTCCCCGTCTTCTTTTCTGCATGAGGGGATGGAGAGGGGGTCGCCGAATTTATGAAGCGGCCTTGCTGTGGATGTGCTGTGTCTTGCAACACTGCTTCTGACCCAGGGCAGTGGACAGGATGCAGGGATGACCCATCATCCAGGAGGTGCCAAGATAGGAGGGAGGGAGGAGGGTGGAGGGGAGTGGAGTATATGGGAAATGAAATGGGTGGGAGGGATTTCTATGCCTTTTTTCTTTTTGGCTACCCCCCATGTAAGGGGGAAAATGCCTTTGGTATATGTATGTATGTACAAATCATTATTGAAATTGGTAAAAAAAAATAATGAGACTGGCAAAGATCTTTATGTTTATCAACATGTGTATCCTGTTTGCTTACATTGTTCATACATTCTTATTAGGGGATGGGGCTCCATCCTGTTTTCCTCAGTGAAATAAATAATTTATAAAGTTCACTCAGAATTCAGTGTGCACTAATTTTGATAGATGCCAGATGCAGTTCACGTGATCTATATGTCCAGATCACTTTCAGCTTGGGTAGGTCAGGACTCTGATTTGTGTCCTATGTGTCCCCCAATTGACCTTGACTAAGTGTGTCTGCTAGTATAAGACTTTCCTCAAAATTATATATAGTCTCCTGATTTGCCAACAATTTATCGCCTTTTGAAATGTATTGCAGTAGAAGATCAATTTAACGAGTCCCAAGATGGCAGAAGCCAGATTTATTGGAAGTTTAAAATAACTAAGGGAATATCCTGGAAAGCTTGAATTGGTAAACATAATTCTGTTAAAGCAGTTAAACCAAGCATATTCCATTATTTGCAGCCATCCCCTGTTGAGACTAGCCATAGTAGGGGAAAATCTGTAATAAAGAGAGAATTACCAAACAAGTTTTTATACTTTAAGCCTTCCCACACTCTTTAGACATTTAAACTTATCCAAACACATTCTAAAAAACAATAAACAGAAGAAAATTTGCAAGCTTAAAAATGTATAGAGGATATTTGTGCCTAAATATCAAGTATATATATATATATATATACATATATATATATATATATATATATATATATATATATATATATATATACAGACACATTTATATATAACCCACTGTTGGAGAAACAAAGCAAACAGAAGATCTGAATATTTCAACCACAAATGTGGTCTTCTTCAGCAGATAAGTACAAAAGTTAGATGACATGAATATATACAACAAGAATGGTACTAAAATTAGGTACAGGGGAAGGTGGCTCAGGTCACATGTCCGAGGCGGGGCAGACTCAAGATAGGTGGTAACAATCTATTAACTGCATAAGTGGTGATGCAATCTGGTGACCATTGGCCTTTGGAAGTATAAGTGTGGCAGATGTTTAATAAGAAAAGATTCAATTATCTTTTTCCTAAAACTACAATTGAGTTCATAAATAATTTCTGGGTTCCAATTTATGCAGTGATCCTTTGTGGATGTCTGGAGGACATGCTTTGTGCGTATCTTACAGTTTTTGTGTTGTTTTACTCTGGTATTAATTTCCCTACTGGTTTGGCCCTAGTAAACCTCATTACAATCTTTACAATGTATTTTATACACTCCAGGGTTACTCTCTACTTTGGGTCTATGGTGTATGTTCACTCCTTTATGAAAAATGTTATGGTAATTGAAGACTAATTTGATTTTCTCTTGTGGTAACATTTTAGATACTTCATCCATTAAGTGATTATAAGGAATTTTAATACAATTGTTATCTCAATTGTGTTGGATTTTTGTTTAGGAAGTGTTATTATAATAACTACTGGTAGTTTTTGCCTTAATAAGGGCTTTTGTAAACAACCATTTTGGGTAACCTAACTTGCTCAGTTGTGAGTTTATTGTTTCTATTTCTTGATCTAAAAATTGGGCATTACAAATTCTTAATGCTCTTAATGCTGAAGAGGACCACAGTTGTGGTTGAAATATACAGATCTTCTGTTTTTTTTTTTTTCCCTTGTTTCTCCGACAGTGGGTTATATTTAAACATTTTAACAAGTGTGCAACTATATTTTGGTTTTGTTAAATATATATATATATACATATATATATATATATGTGTGTGTTTTGCAGTATTTCACAAATGACACGTGAATATAATTTGCAGAAAAAAAACACATTAGTAAATAAGAAACATAGTCTGAATGTTTTCGTCTATTTAAGACATCATCAAAGGAATACAGTAAAGGAAATACAGACAGTATATATATATATATATATATATATATATATATATATATATATATATATATGTGTGTGTGTGTGTTTGTATCTATCTGATTGTAGTAAAAAGGAAAGGAGTAACACTCATTGGGTCATGTCTCTTATACTCTAATTTTCTAACATGCCTAGACTCAAATTCATGTACAGTTCCAACTTAATCAATATCTCCGATGATTTCCATTTATCATATTTAGATTTGAACCTGTGTAATGTTTGAGTATGGGCTATATTACTTTCTCAGTTATTCCACATATTTATGCATCTATATGGAAAACTGTATTTCTTCACATCCTTTCGAAATATGGACTTGATTTACTTCCATGACCTCTTAAAGCCCTCCTATCTTTAACCAGATCTCTTATACCAATGCAATCTATCCCCTTTAGTGACTGAATACTGTAATCATGTCACCTTTTTCTCTTTGATCTTTCAAAGTTGGCAGGGCCAGTACTTTTAATCTTTCCTCATATGGTTTATCTGCCAGGCTGGGGACCTGTTTGGTTGATGCCCTTTGTATTCTCTCAATTTTGCTTATATCCATTACTCTATGTGGGGATCATATTCCAGTCATGGACATACCAGGGTTTCAACGAGTTTTTTCATAATCTTTTCATCCATATAGTGGAATGCCACTTTAATCTTCTGAAGTGGTCAGTATATCTCTCCCACAATCCTGATATGTCTGTCAGGTGACAGATTGTCTTTTATCAACATTGCCAAGTCCTTCTCCCCTTTTGCTTTTGTAATGGATTCAGTTCTCAGGGAATAGTTTAAGGATGGGCTTTTGCCACTAGTGCCCATTTCCAGTACTATGGACTTTTTGGTATTGAACTTCATTTCCCATTCTTGGATCTAGGCAAAAATAGTATCTAGATCTTTTTGCAATATTCTAGCATCCTCATTTTTCACTCTTCTTATGATTTTTGCATCATCAGTAAAGATGTTGGCATAGCTTGTTGTTCCTTCCATCATGTCATTGGCATAGACAAAAAACATATTAGTGCAAGCACTGAACATTGTGGAACTGCACTTGTTACTGCTGTCCAGCAGTAACAGACTACTGGAGAGCAGTCTGTTACCATTGTAAAGGACTTACTGTTACTACTCTATAATTTACAGTAGTAAGTTATCTTTTACTACTGTCCTCGTGTATCTTTCCTTCAAAAAGTCTTTAATCCATTCTAGTAGTTTGCCCCATAGTCCTCCAACATGCTCCAATTTCCATAGAAGTTGATTGTGAGGTACTTTATCAAATGTCTTCTCTAAGTCAAAGTACACACAGTCCACCCACCCCTCTCTCTTTCTTGCAGAACATCAGTCACTCTCAAGGAAAAACTTAAATGGTTTGACACACATGACTTTCCAGATCTGAAGACAAACTGACTCCGTCAGAATGTTCATCTTTTCAAGATATTTGGCCCATTGATCTTTCACAACCCTTTCACATAATTTCACTATTGTGTTGGTTATTGATACTGACTTATTTGAGTCAGATGAACTGAATACTTCCTATAGTTGATCATGTTTGGATTGAGGTTTTGTGAGCCCAAACATGGAATGTTATGGAATTATATCAGAATATGACTACTGTAGATAGCATTTCTAAATCTGGTGACGTAATGAAAAAGTTTGTGCAAATTTTGAGTCATTCTAGTCATGGTGGGGTGAGTATACATAGCTATTGGATTGTTTTCAGCACATTTTCGATGGAAAAGTAAAATGATGTATATCATAGCACCATATATGTTAGTGTTTCTACCTATTTTATCTTATGTGATGGCATGTACAAAGGGTCTGTTTAAGTACAAAAGGAGTTGAATATGAAATGGTTTTGTGTACAAAACATCCATAATCCTATTACTGTGTATTACACAATTTCAAAGAGATGTAAACTTTATAATACATTTTTTTTCCAGGATGAGGGTAACTATCAATGTTTCTTTGGAAGAGCTGTCCATAGAATGCATACGTATCATATGATAAAGAGAATCTGGTGTGACATCTGTGGCACAGCCATATCCCAAGTCATCTTAGATATTGCATGATGACCCACACTGGTGGGATGCCTTTATCGCAGAAGGGTAACCTCAAATAACAAATGATGACCAACACAGGAGGGAAGCCTTTCCAATGTGACTTATGCAATGCAGCTTTTTTACAAAAGAATCACCTTAAATTTCATATGACGACCCACAAAAGAGAGAAGCTTTTCGTGTGTGACCATTGCAATTCTGTTTCCTCAAGAAAGGATTCTCTTACACATATGGGGATCCACACATTAGAGAAGCCATTCCAGTGTGACCAGTGTGTTTCTGCTTTCTCACTAAAGGGTTCTCTCACAAGGCAATAAAGGACTACACAGGAGAGAAGACTTTCCAGTGCGACCTTTGTGATTCTGCTATCTCAGAAAAGTATGGTTTCACTCAGCATATGAGGACTAACACAGGAGAGAAATATTTCCAGTGTGACCTGTGCAATTCTGCTTTTTCACAAAAGAGTAATCTCACAAAGCATATGAGGACCTATACTGGAGAGAAACCTTTCCAATGTGACCTGGGCAATGTAGCTTTTTTACAAAAGAATCATTTCAATTTTCATATGTCCCACACAGGAGAAAAGACGTTCCAGTGTGGCCTATGTGGTAAAGCTTTCACACAAATGTGTTCCCTAAAAGATCATCTGATGACTCACACAAAAGAGAAGTCTTTCCAATGTGGCCTGTGTAATTCTGCTTTTTCAAAAAAGGGTCATCTGACACATCATATAAGGACCCACACAGGAGAGATGTCTTTCCAGTGTGATTCTGTTTTCTCAAAAAAGGGTTCTCTCACACAGCATATGATGACCCACACTGGAGAGAAGCCTTTCCAGTGTGACCTGTGCAATTCTGCTTTCTCACACAAGGGTAATCTCACAAAGCATATGAGGACCCACACAGGAGAGAAGCCTTTCCAATGTAACCTGTGTGATTCTGCTTTTTCACAAAAGGGTGATCTTACAAAGCATTTAAGGACTCACACAGGAGAGAAGTCTTTCCAGTGTAACCTTTGTGATTCTGCTTTCTCAGAAAAGTATGGTCTCACAAATCATATGAGGACCCACACAGGAGAGAAGCCTTTCCATTGTGACTTGTGTGATTCTGTTTTCTCACTAAAGAGTTCTCTCATGCGGCATATGAGGACCCACACAGGAGAGAAGCCTTTCTATTGTGACATATGTGATTCTGTTTTCTCACTAAAGGGTTCTCTCATGCGGCATATGAGGACCCACACAGGAGAAAAGCCTTTCCATTGTGACCAGTGTGATTCTGCTTTCTCACAAAAGGGCCATCTTACTGAGCATATGAGGACCCACACAGGAGAGAAGCCTTTCCAGTGTAACCTTTGTGATTCTGCTTTCTTGCTACAGGGTGGTCTCACACAGCATATGAGGACCCACACAGGAGAGAAGCCTTTCCAGTGTGACCTGTGCAATTCTGCTTTCTCACAAAGGGGTTCTCTCTTACGGCATATGAGGACTCACACAGGGGAAAAGCCTTTCCAATGTGATCTGTGCAATGCAGCTTTCTCACGAAAGGATCGCCTCAAATTTCATATAATGACCCACACTGGAGAGGAGCCATTCCATTGTGGCCTGTGTAATAAAGCCTTCACACAAAAGTGTTTCCTCAAAAATCACATGATAACCCACACAGGAGAGAAGCCTATCCAGTGTGAACTGTGTAATTCTGCATTCTCAAGAAAGGGTTCTCTCACACAGCATATGAGGACCCACACAGGAGAGAAGCCTTTCCAATGTGACCTGTGCAGTTCTGCTTTTTCACAAAAGTGTGATCTGGCAAAGCATATGAGGATTCACACAGGTGAGAAGCCTTTCCAATGTCATATGTGTGATTCTCCTTTCTCAAGAAAGGATTCTCTCACAAAGCATATGAGAACCCACACAGGAAAGAAGGTTTTCTAGTGTGACCTGTGTGACTGCTTTTTCACTGGAGAGACGCCTTTCCAGTGTGCCCTCTTTGACTCTGGTTTTTCACATAAGACTTCTCTCACAAGGCATATGAGGACTGCCATTGGAGAGAAGCCATTTCTATATGACCTGTGTGATGCAACTTTCTCACAAAAGGGTCATCTCGCAAAGCACAGGTCTCTCAAATGTCACATGGTGCCTCACACTGGTGGGAATCCAATCCAGTGTGATTTGTGCAATGAACAGTCTTCTCTCTAAGCTGTGCCCCTGCATGTATGCACATGCATTTTACAACTAGCACATGAAGGAAAAATGTGTGCACAATTTACACAAATTGAATTTATTGAATTAATTGTATAGTGTCATAATAATATATTAAAACAAATATGTTATTTTAAGAATCTGTCAATGACTTGTGAAATTGAGGTGTACAGTTTCATAATTTCACATGTTTTCAGATCGTTTGTATTGTGTTCAGTGGTTATTCATCACCAGTATTTGTTCAGTCAAATGAAGTAAATCAAGAAGCATGTTATTTATTTTGCCCCCTCAAATTAAATTGTCCTGTTGGCCTGATAAATGTGAATACTTGATACATTTTCACTGTTTTTCTTCTCTAATGTCTCAAATTCTTTATGAAAAAAATTGAGTTTCCTACAAAGACCCACTGTTAAGGAATAACACCATGAGCAAAGAAGATACTGATAAAAAAGAATAATAAAAGAGCCTTAGAATAGTAGAAAGGCTAACATAATGGAGGAATAAAGTCAAAGCAAAGATTGAAAGTAAAAATCATGTTAAAGGAAAAAGGAGCCAATGGAAAGGTCCATCCTAATTTTCTACTTAACTTTACTTGAAAGGTACACAAAGGGAAACAAAAGGCGACAACCACATTTGGTACTCCCCAAGGCATTCGTAGCTCCTCTTGGGGATTGGTGCCACCTGCGTAGAGCCGGTGGCCAGGGCTGGTTGCCGCCGTTCGGCCCCCAACTCTTGGGTTTGTGGGGGTGGTCCCACGACGTAGACGCTAACACGCACCAAGAAACATTAAAACAACACCCAAAGACCTGTATCACACACAGATACTCTCTTCTCTTCCTCCACAACCACCAAATACCAGCCTCTGGAAACATATTCATAATCATATCACTCACTGCTCCATT
The DNA here is from genome assembly GCF_046742065.1 of Oratosquilla oratoria. NCBI lineage: Eukaryota > Metazoa > Arthropoda > Malacostraca > Stomatopoda > Squillidae > Oratosquilla > Oratosquilla oratoria. The sequence goes on from NC_134788.1 coordinate 55,337,306, forward strand.
AACACACTGAAAGACAACACACTGCTGCATGCCAGACCCCCTGATATCCACCCTTCTGAATCCTCTCTCCCACGAAAGGACAGAGTCCACCTGGCCAGAATACGGTGCGGCCACCACCCAGCACTTCTAAGCTACCAGAAGAGGCTGGATGACCGCATTGTGAACAGCTGCCCAGGATGTAACACTTCACCCCATACCATACAACACATAATGGAAGACTGCATTATACACAGTCATGCACGCAAACAACACAACATACACTTTATAAAGGATTTGTGGGAAAACCCAGTTTCGGCTGTGGCATTCCTTGGGGAGACGGGACTGCTCGGACAGACAGTCTAGGGAACGACAACAACAACAACAACAACAACCACATTTGGTAGATGGTGCACACAGACATGGTCTGCATTATGTAGCCATTTGTAAATTTACAAAATAATAGAAAAAAAATCTTCAAATAACAAAATTGCAAAGAACTGATGCATCATGTCATATTGAAAGGAAGCATAGGGTGTAAAGTAAAAACAAACTGCTAGTAAATGTCTGAATGAAATACTGAAAACTGCTATACCCAATTAGTGGAGGATTTACCTGAGGATGAGGTACAAGAATAGTCATTGATATCTATTTCACAGTGTGATTTTTCATTTGGAAGTGAGCATGTTAATGCACTTTGTATTAATTATGGTTTTCTAGCTGGTACTACAGAAATAGTTTAATGATTTAAAATTTTCTGTGCAGGAAAAAAATTAAATTAAAAATATATAAAATTTTACACAAATGGTGGGATTTGCTCTTCAGAATGAACAGTTCTGTGACTTGGCAAAGTTGGTGGATATTGGAGGAAGCTTCCTGGAGTCTATTACAGACTGTGAGTGAGGTTTTGGTCTTATGACTTAAATAAAAATCAAAGTTAGAAACCATGTTGGAGAAAGTTATTTGGATATGCTTATGAGAGTGAGAAACTACCAATTATATGGAAAATCATCCAATTTTAGTAGCATGTATTGAGAGTGAATGTTAAAGACAGAAGAGAAAAGAAATAAGGACTTAGAAGCTAGAGTTAAACAAGTTGAGAATTGGTAATGAACTTATCATGTATAGTTATTTGTGAAGTTAGAAAATTAAAATAAAGGTAATCAGTCATTAGTGCTATTTTTTTCTTTTACTTTGTACTACTAATCAGGTCAATACAAGATACATATTAAACATTTTTGTCAGATCTGTCATTGTTGTTACACAAAGGACGATTGCAGATATTGATCTTGTATTAGAAGAAAAATAAAATACATGCCTAATGATTTGTCTTATTTATGGAAAACCAAATTTAAAACATACAGTATTCTAAACACATAATGAAATATTAAACTAGATGGCACTCAGAGATTGCATACCTCTACCAATGCCATGGTCACAAAACTGAAAAAGATAGTTTTGCCCACATTATAAATGATAGCAGGTCAACTTTGTATTCATGAAGTTTTTATACAATCTATAAGTATCAGGATCACAATAATAAAAACATAAACAAAAAATAGAATAATACTGTATCTTCACACATATCTAGATCCGTTTCTAAATCTAAAAACACATTTGTTGACGTAAGACCTGCTTTTGCACAAAATTCATTGAAATCTATAACCTTTTGATCAAAGTTGCTAACAGACAAACCAGCAAACAATAGGTGGCAAAAATGTGACTTCCTTGGTGGAGGTAATAATACACACTTGAAAATTGTTTACATTCACTTAACGGGTCAGTATGGTTACTTGCATGGGTATGCACATACTTTGCAGAAAAGGTCAATTTTGCACATAAACATATTTCTGCATTTACCTAATTACCCCATCTGGGGTATTAGCTGCATGTTACATGCAGTTGATACTTTATGGTCTAAATGGAGCGCTCCTACGGACCAGAGCTACGCATCATTTTGTCTGTGATAGAGGAAAACTCTGTTCATAGAGAGATGATGACAATTTTATACTACAACTATCCCTCCGTTATGCTGTCTCCTAACCCCTTGTTACTGTCCTGTACCATTTATCTGAATATTCATTTCCTTTATTCGCCAACTCTGTGGTGAGGGGAAGATAATGCTACCACCAAATCTTTCCACTTAAGTCATAAAAGGCGACAAAAAAAACGGGACGGGGATGGGATTAGGAGTCCTACTACCTGTAGCCCCAAAAAGGGGCATTCCTAAAAAAAAAAAAAAAAAAAAAAGGCATAAGAGGGTCTGGGAGTTTTCCAACCAGTACTTTAAGGTTTAGGTCTTTTAATGTGCTTGGATGTGGTACAGATGAAAGTAAAAGGGAAGAGATAGGCAGTATGTTTGTGAGATTAAAGATGGATGTGCTGGCTCTGAGTGAAACTAAATTGAAAGGAAAGGGCAACTGTGAGTTTGGGAGTGTAGCTGGGAGGTACTCAGGAGTGAAGAGGGGACAAGGGAGAGAAGGGGTGGCTATACTAGTAAGTGAAGAGCTAAGTAAGCGGGTAGTGTAGTGGAAGGTGGGGAGGTACTTAGAGTGAACTGCTTAAATGAGGAAAAAAAAGAGAGTGAGTATAAGAAGCTGAAAAAAGGAGTGGGAGGGAGTAAAGGATAGAGGAGAACTAGGAGTGGAGGAGGAATGGGAATGGTTCAAGGAGGGAGTCATAATGTGTGCAAAGATGGTGTGTGGAACAAGGAGAGTGGGAGGAAATAGAAGGAAGGGTAGTGAGTGGTGGGATGAGGAAGCAAAGAAGGGTGTAGAGGAGAAGAAGCAGGCATTCATAGATTGGCTGCAAATTAGGACAAGGGAATCGTATGAGAGGTACAAAGTAAAGAGAAGGGAAGCTAAGCATAAGATAAAGGAAACAAAGAGGAGAGCAAATGTGAAATGGGGTAAGAGTATGACAGAAAATTTTGAAAGCAATAAAAAGACATTTTTAAAGGAAATTAAAAGAGAAAGAGGAGGCGAATCAAGTAGAGAAGATAAGGTAAAAGGTGCAGATGGAGAGATGATAATGGAAGAGAAGCCAGTGAGAGGAAGGTGGGCAGAGTATTTTAGAGAGTTACTAAATGTGAAGGATAGGGAGGGAAAGGTAGTTGCAGTGGGAAGCGCTAAGAAAATGAGAGTGAGGAGTGAGGAGAATGGAGGAGAAATAGGGAAGGATGAAGTGAAAGCAGCTGTTAGGATGATGAGAGTAGGTAAGGCACCTGGGTTGGATGGATGCCATGCAGAATGTCTGAAGAAAGGAGGTATAGTTATGGTGGACTGGCTGGTGAGGTAATTTGATGTTTGTTTAAGATAGAGTAGAGTGCCGGAGGACTGGAGGAGTGCCTGTATAGTTCCGCTTTACAAGGGAAAGGGGGACAAATGTGAGTGTAGTAATTTCAGAGGGATCAGCTTGTTAAGTGTAGTTGGGAAGGCTTATGGGAGGGTCTTGATTGAGAGGATTAGGAGAGGAACAGAGGGAGTAATTGGTGAGGAACAGTGTAGGTTTAGGACAGTTAGGGGTTGTGTAGATCAGATTTTTGTAGTAAGATATGTGAGAAAGCTATTGGAAAAGGTAAGGATGTTTTTTGGGTTTTTATGGATTTGGAAAAGGCTTACGACAGGGTAGACAGGAAGGCACTGTGGGAGGTACTGCAGATATATGGGATAGGAGGAAAGCTGTTAAGAGCAGTCAAGTTTTTTACGAGAGTAGTAGAGCTTGTGTTAGGATTAGAAAATGGAGGGAGTGAATGGTATGAGGTAAAGGTGGGACTTCGTCAGGGATGTGTTATGTCGGCCTGGCTGTTCAATCTTGACATGGATGGGGTGGTGCGAGAGGTGAATGCAAGGGTAGTGGGTCAGGGGTTGGAGATGATTAAACAAAATGGAGAAAAGTGGGAGGTGAGCCAGCTGTTGTTTGCTGACGACACTGCGCTTGTAGCAGGATCAGAGGAGGGATTGAGGTAGTGACAGAGTTTGAGAAGGTGTGTGAAAGAAGGAAGCTGAAGATAAATGTGGGTAAAAGTAAGAGTAAGGTGATGAGATGTACAAGGAGAGAGAGTGACAGTAGGCTGGAAGTGAGCATTAATGGTGAAAGACTGGAGGAAGTGGATAGTTTTAGATATTTTGGTGGAAATGTGGCAGGATAGGTAGGAGTGGGGGTGGAGGTAGAATGTAGATTGAGAGAAGCGAGTAAATGCCTTGGTGGATTAAAAAGTTTTCATGAAAGTGGCAGTTGCCGACAAGACTGACGAGTTAAACACCATATGAGGACGGAGCCTTTATTTGTATGACGTTTCGCTTATTACAGCCTTTTCAAGTACAAGTTGAGATACATAGGCTTGAGATTAAATAAGGGGAAAGGAGGGAACGGGGAGAGACAAGAAGAAGGGGGGGAAGGAAGAGGAGGAGGAGGAGGAAGGGGAGGAGAGGAGGAGGAGAAGGAGAGGATTGAACACTGGGAAAGGCTGAGAATGCTGCCCCAAACGTCCGTGGGCGAAATGTTTACAAAGGGTGGTTTAAATATCTAAATTTTTGCTGGCCATGGGTATTAGGGGAATTATGTGGGGCGAGATGTTAAACATGCTCCTGTTTTGTTCAATAGTGTTCGTTCCTTGAATGATCGCTGCTTCTAAACACTTCCTGCGGATTTTGTCTGATTCTCGTATCTTGTACTGCATATCCTAAATGCCCTAAGGAAAAAGCCTATTACTACTCCTCTCTTGGTTCTTATATCATGGTGGGAGTGGAAATGAATTTTAAAAAAATTGTTGGTGGGCTTTCTATACACTTTGAATTCAAGCTGGTTACCGTGCTACATTCTTCCAGTCCATAAGATGGTTTTCCTTATTTCTATGTGTCACACATGCATTGGTGGTGACATCATACCTGACGTCGTAACGGTGTTCATGTATTCGTGTATTCAGGTCGCGTGACGTTTCTCCGATGTAAACTTTATCACATCCTGAACAACGAATACGATAAACACCGGCTTTGGTGCCCGATGTTTGGTTGTTGTGTATCTTCGTCTTCGTGGTGTCTTTTATCGTCCTGCTTGTCTGGCACACTACTTCCAAGTTGGTGGTTCTTAAAATATGTGTCAGGTTGGTGGCAACGTCGCTGGTTGGCAACACGAGACGTCTTGTTGTGCTGTCCTGCTGGCTACGGCTTTCCCGAATCTTAGCGGCCTGCTGTCTGCAATTATCTAGAAGAAATTCTGGAAAATTTAGTGTTAAAAAGGTCTTTTTAATAAACCTGCACTCTTCTTCTAAGTATTTTGTACTGCATAACCTAAATGCCCTAAGGAAAAAAGCCTATTACTACTCCTCTCTTGGTCCTTATATCATGGTGGGAATAGAAATAAATTAAATAATTTTTGTTGGTGGGCTTTCTATACACTTTGAATTCAAGCTGGTTACCGTGCTTAAAGATATGTGTCCAAGAAAGGAAGAGAATAATGGATTTCTTCCTCTAGGGAAAACTGAATGGTGGGCTCCACTTCGTTTAAGGCCGTCTGCAAACGATGAAGATTTAAATGCCTAGGTGTGACGAGTAAAATATCGTCCACATATCGCAGCCAGGTCACATGCTCGGGAACGATGTTGACAAAGGGTCCTGTTTCTAGAAAACAGGGGCATGTTTAACATCTCGCCCCACATAATTCCCCTAATACCCATGGCCAGCAAAATTTTAAATATTTAAACCACCCTTTGTGAACATTTCGCCCACGGACGTTTGGACCAGCATTCTCAACCTTTCCCAGTGTTTAATCCCCCCTTCTCCTCCTCTCCTCCTCTTACCCCCCCCCTTCTTCTTTTCTCTCCCCGTTCCCTCCTTTCCCCTTATTTAATCTCAATCATATGTGGGGAAATTGTCAACCATAGACCAGTTGCCCTAACCTCCCATACTGGCAAGATATACGAGAGATTGGTGCTAAATCGCCTAAAGGACTTCGTCGACTCCAGAGGGGCACTTCCAAAACACCAGGCTGGGTTCAGGAAAGGAAGGAGTGTCACAGACCACGTCGTGCGGCTATCTGAGCATATCCGCAGGGCCCAGAGGCAAAAAAAGGTACTGCATACGTGCTTCCTCGACATCGCCAAGGCCTTTGACACCGTCTGGCACGCCAAGCTTTTGAGTAAGCTGAAATCACTCGGGGTCTCCTCAGCCATATACAAATTCGCCTGCTCCTTTCTCTCTGGCCGTTCCATCTCGGTAAGGAGAGAAGGGGTTCTCAGTACTAAGGCAACCATCGACATGGGGGGTCCCCCAAGGTTCAGTTGTAGCCTTTTCATGTTGCTCATTGCAGATGTGGGGAAAGGGGTGAGAGGGGACACGATCGCCACTGCCTATGCTGACGACATAGCACTATGGAGGAAAACAAGGCACCGGCGACCAAAGAGGGACTCAACTCAGCACAGAGCCGAACTTCGTCACTTCCAGAGCCGGATCGATCTGGTAGTAACCCAACTTACAAGCCTGGGTTTCTCGCTTTCGGCAGCCAAGACAACCTATATGCCTGTCCACCAGATAGGATTCAACAGTGGCACATACCCGGAATGGAACCACATCAAGATCTGTGGAACACCTGTAAGACCTGCGAAGTCCGTCCGGTACCTAGGGGTTACATTCCAGAGAGATGGCAGATGGTCTCAACACATCCAGCAAGTTACACTCAATGCACGACGGGCCCTCAACCTTGTCAGAGCCATCCGGCACGAACCCTGGGGCCAACACCGCAAAACTCTTGTCCCCATCGTTCAGAGTCTAGTGCGGTCAAGGCTCCTCTTTGGGGCGGCAGTGCTACTTGACCTGTCAAGGGATGCAGTGCACAAGATGACCCAAATTGAGTGTCAAGCACTCCGAGTGGGACTCGGTCTCCCGCGGTCGGTCCCTCACGAGCAGGTGTACAGTGAAGCTGGCATCCTGCCACTATGGCGCCGTATCAAAAGGGACGCCTGCCGATACCTCTTCAGTGCAGCCAGAGTACCAAACTCGACTGACGAGGAACTTTCCGAGGGATGGGTCGCGGCCCCACCGACGGAACCCGTATGCGGTCTGCCTATTTCCGTCAAGGATATCTGCCTCCAAGTTGGACTACAACCTGGTGATCGCAGCTTAGTGGCCCAAAATCAGCAAGACCCCTTTCCTCCCTGGACCTATTCACCACCTGAAGTAAGGACCGAAGTCTATGGACTAGGCCGCCAGGCAAGCCACCATCTGTTGCTCGAAAGCACCAAGAAATTCCTAGCAGAACATTATGCTGGGGATTTTCTAGTATATACGGATGGCTCTGTACTTGAAGACGGTCGCACAGGAGCTGGCTTCTATCTACAATCCACTAGAGAGACTTTCTCCATAAGGCTTCCCCCCACCACCATCCTCACGGCCGAACTTGTTGCCATCCGGGAGGCTCTGATCAAAATCATCGCCCTTCCTCAGAAGCCACCACGTGTCACGATCCTGTCAGACTCCCGTTCGAGCCTGACTGTCTTGCAGGGCGCCCACTGCACTACAAGACCCGACGTCTTAAATGACATACTACGTCTCTCGGCAGAGGCGGCCCAACTGGGTGTATGCCTCCAGTACCAGTGGGTCCCCTCTCATGTGGGACTCCAGGGCAACGAAAGGGCTGATAGGGCTGCCCGCCAGGGAGCGCTAGCTCCCGAGGAAGAAGCTATACCCATACAGCTCACGGCAAGTGATATGTATTGGATGATAGATCGAGCCGCCTGGGACATGTGGAAGGCAGAATATGCCGCCACTGCTGTCTCCCGGAGATGGCCAATAAAGACCTGCCTCGAGGCCAACGACTCCAGTCTCTCCTCGCTGCCCCCCCACATCGCGGCCATGGTATCGCGGCTTCGGACAAATCACTGGCGGACCCAGTTCACACAGACCATCTGCTCGTGTGGCACGGAACTGGTGTCCTTTAGCCACTGCGTCTTCCTCTGCCCCGACCTAGAACAACATTTTAGCCTCATCCGAAACCTCCTTGGTGACCCTGCCACAGCCCTTGAACGTCTGCTGGAAAACATCCTCACAGACGCCGGACGAAGACAGCTGGTCTTCACGGCCCACCTCATCTGCTCCTCCCCAGTAGTATCTCTACTGTAAAATTGATAAATCCCCAAACCCTAAACCCCTCCACCCTACCCGCCAATCCTCCACTTACATATATACAGTACATGTACATACATAGTATGTATATATGTGTGTGTGTATGTATGTATATATAGATGTATATACATATATATATATATGTGCATAAAATAATAATGACTATAAAAAACAAGAATAAAAAAAATTAAAAGACAACACACATTACATGATAAACACATATTACATGGCAAACACACATTACATGGTAAATTGAAAGCCAGTCCCAAAATCGGCAAGGGCCGCTGGGACAAAAAAAACAAAAAAAATCTCAACTTGTATTTGAAAAAGCTGCAATAAGCGAAACGTCGTACAAATAAAAGCTCCGTCCTCATATGGGGTTCAACTCGTCGGATTAAAAAGTGTAATGAGAAATAGACATCTGGGAATGGATGCTAAGAGGTTATAGGAAGGAGTGATTGTGCCAACAGCATTGTATGGGGCAGAAACATGGAATATGAGAGAGGAAGAGAGAAGGAGTTTGAATGTGTTTGAGATGAAATGTCTGAGAAGTATGATAGGGGTTACTAGGCTGGATAGAGTGAGAAATGAGGAGAACAGGGGTGGAAAGGGAGCTGGGAAATGGGGTTGATGAAAGAGTATTAGGATAGTTTGGACACATGGAAAGAATAAGGGAAGAAATATTAGTAAAAGAAGTGTGGAAGGCGGAGGTGGAATGAGTGAATATGAGGGCGCGTCCTAGGATGAGATGGATGGATGGGGTGAAAGGAGCATTACAAAAGAGAGGAATGTCTGTTGAGGAAGGACGGGAGAGGACAGAAGATAGGGGTGAATGGAGAAGGGTTGTGTATGGATGATGTTGTGATGCATGAGGGGGAGTGGGTGGGGGATGGGGGGTGAGGAAGTATGTATGAGAAAAAAAAAAATGATGCAGTCCGAAGGGATTTCTCCCCGTCTTCTCCTTTTCTGCATAAGGGGACGGGGAGGGGAGGGTCGCCGAATTTATGAGGAGTAATGAGATGGATAGAGAAGGGGTGCGTGTGGGGGTTGGGGCAAACCAAGATGAAGAGAGAGGGAAAGATAGAAAGATGGGCGAGATTGAAAGAAATGAAGAATTTTTTTTTATGATATAAATACAGTATACTTTGGTATGCGATCTACTTAACCAAGAAGGAATGTTAATGAAAATATTGCATATGAATGAATATTGAGAATGAAGATAAAAATTATGTAATATAAATATAATATACTTTGGTATGCATTATAAAATGTACATCGCATACTAAGGTAGCTTCATGACATATAGACTGCAAACATTTGTGAGCATTTGTAGCTTTTTCCCATTAAGGTGTGAGTATTTGTCTTGTGAGCATATGTCGTGTGGGTATTTGTCTTGTGAGCATTTGTCGGATTTTCCTTTGTAACGGTACATATCTACATTATTGCATTTGGCATGACGTCAATATCACGTCACCAGAAGCCCGCCACATTCAACTGAGCGTTCATGTAGGCCTCCTGAGCACTGTTCTTGAATTGTTCATATAAAACAGATTTACTAACATTCTCTGGTGTTATCCACGCGTTATACTCGTACGTAGATCTCGTTAACTTTGTAGATCGCATATCAAAGTAAATATATATATCTAAGTCTAAATAAAAACATTCTTCTAAAAAACGCTGTGGAAGTCTGGGACAGGTGGTATTACGGTGACACTTTGTCCTAAAAATATTCTTGAAAAAGCGCTTGGGTAAGTCGGGGTCAGGTGGTATTCTTTTTCTTCTTCTTCTTCTTCTTCTTCCTCGCGTTCTTCTTCGCGTTTTTCTTCTTCGCTTTCTTCTTCGCGTTCTTCTTCTTCGCGTTCTTCTTCCTCGCGTTCTTCTTCGCGTTCTTCTTCCTCGCATTCTTCTTCGCGTTCTTCTTCGCATTCTACTTCGTGTTCTTCTTCGCGTTCTTCTTCGCGTTCTTCTTCGCATTCTACTTCGTGTTCTTCTTCGTGCTGGGGATCCCGTGTTGGGGTTCTACCCCGAGGCCGAAGGGGAAAAAGAGGGATTAGAGCGCGGAAAGCTGCGGCCGTAGGCCGCCGTTTGCGCAGCCAAGCCCCCGGCGAAGCCGGAGAGGGCGAAGCCCGCGGCTTGTATATATATATATATATATATATATATATATATACATATATATATACATATATATGTATATAATTCTCAGACTTGTTCTTATGACGCAAATTCCTGGACAGTGGAAGAAGGTGGTAGATGAGGTGGTGTGGGTAACACGTACCTTAAGTGATTGATGAAGGGAGGGGGAAGATAGCTGCAGTTGGGGAACCGAAGTCCAGGCGATTTGTATCACATCTCGGGACCACTCGCCTTCCCTCCAAGGCAAGCGTGAGAGTAAATCAAAGAGGGGGGAGGGGTATGATGGGACAACTCATTAAGTGAACCGTCCTAGGCTAATGAAACCCAGAACTCCTATTGTGAGTTTTAATGGATTAAATAATTAAACACTAGAAATATGCTACTTGTCATTAAATAAGGGTTTTGACAGTTGGCTTTCATACATACATCCTATCTATTCCCTGCGCGCGTTCCTAGCTTAAGAAATTGTTAAAGTATTTGTACTTAATATGTGTCTTGCTTGTGGAGACGTCTTCAATTAGCGTGGTCTCCTGCTGAGCTCCGGCCGGCGCTGCTCCGCTTTTGGTGGGGGCGGGGGGTGACGGCCTGGGCGGGTGCTGTGATGGGCTTGCAAGTCACTTCACCGACGTAGTCCCGGTCAATCGCACTGCACTCATAGAGTTTTTGCTTGAGGGGTTTGTACCCAAATAATCGACACTCGATTGGCTCACAAGGATGAAAATCCCCAACAGTCACATGAGGGAGGAAAGGACACGATTGAACTTCCGAGAACGAGCTGTCCGACCTCCTTTGATGAACTCGATGCTTAGACTGCTTTGTGTCCTGCGGCAGGTCAGGTCAACATGCCCGCTAGCCGGCTTCCGACGTTGCCAATAGTTCTACGTCTCCGTCCCTAGTTGTGAAGGGTACTACGAATAATGTTCATGTGGGAGGTGACACAGTTCCAATTGTTCCTTGAGGTAGACACTGTTCACGAGCGGGTTAGATACAATTCTAATTATTCTAATTGCCTAGCTTAAAACAAATATGTGGCAGCGAGCAGGGGGGGTAGGGGGTTTGTTTGGGCGCGAAAACCGTTGAGCTTGGCTATGGGAGCACGAATCTAAAGGGGGGGGGTGTTTCTAGATAATTAGAAGTCTCTCCCTTCGTTAAGGCACTGAAATTGATTGTCAAAATGGCACAACAGTTGAAGAGGATAAGGAGAAGGCGAAAGGACAGGATATAGCTACTAGAAGTCTTAAGGACTCTGGTAATTCCCCCGAGTATAGGGAATGAAGGGCCGAAACGGTGAGAAATCAGACGAGAAAATGGGAAGGGGAGACAGCGAGCCGGGTGTCACAATTTAAAAAATTGTGACATCTTATACAATAAATTTATGAACGTTCCTTGTTGGTGTCCACTTAAGATATACGTAGATCACGTACACCAAAGTATACTATTTCATATAATTTCCGTCTTCATTACCAATATCTATTCTTATGCAGTAAATTTATTAATATTCCCTGGTGACGGTCTACCTAATAACCGACCAAAACAGGTATGATCAGATATGAAGTTTGTAGCTTTATTTGACCAGTATATACATTCTTTGAAATTTTGCCATTCAAATCTGTAAATTATCAAATGACTTGATCGACGGGAAGTTAGAATTTTAGCCTCTTAATCGACCATGGCCAGGAACTTACGACCGCATTTCAGGGCGGGCATGAGATGTCTAACTGAGCGCACTCTCTATCACGTTTGTTGTTGGATTCCCCCAATCAAATATGTCGGCCTGCTTGCCAAGACCGATAACCCGGATATCCGACCGCGAGAATATGTAACAATTTCTTACCCTACAAAGCGCTTCGTTTGTGTTTTGTTTCCTTTGTCTATACTCCACCCGCTTCCTTCATCTATTCTCTTATTCTCCAAAATTTGTGTAGCTTCTTTTAAACATCTACTTTTGCTTTCCCGATTAAGAATTTTCCTGCCATTAATTTGTCATTGTCAGTATCTACTTCAATCTCTCTTATATTGCTCCATTATTCTTCAAGTCCCTGGAATTGTTTATTTACATATGACGTCATAGAATGTCACTTTGCGTTCCACTCCCTCAGTTAATTAATTAAAGAGCTTGTTTTCGTGACAGTGCATTGTACAGGCCAAACAAGTGTGTCTTTCTTGAATTTGTAAGTGAAGTCATATAGTAAAGTAGCTTAGTGCATGCGTAGTGTGTTTAGTTTTGGCATTTCCTACACTTCAATTCTCGTTTAGTAGTGTATTTGGCATTCTGAGCAGGGGTAAAGTGTGATAATAACAACAATAAGTTTATTTGGCAAAGAATCAATGTACATGAAGTACTGATAATGAGAAGAACACATAGTTCGAAATGAATATACAATTGTCGAGAATAACACAAAAAAAGCATGTAAGCTTATTTCCATTGTGGTATTTATCAAGATGTCTGCCAGCCTGGCATCTGCAATTATATGGTCAGTTGTCTCTTATCATTCCGAGTATTTTTAACCCTAGATGTAAGTACTGCAAACTAATAGTAATGTCAATAGCTATTTAATAAAAAAAATTGAGGTAGTGGACATCTTTATAAATAATATTTACCAAGGGTTAGGTTAGGTCAGGTCGGGTAGCACTGCAACACAACTTGCCTCTCTTATAAATGAGTATTTTAAACCCCATATATAAGTATCACAAAATAATGGTAATGTTGGTAGCAATTTTTAGAAAATTGAGAATGGCAAAATTTTTTGTATATTACAACATTAACTCTATCATTGGGTAGCTCTCATCATTGTGAGTATTTTGAGTGCCATATATGATTAAATTAATATTATCATTGGTAGTGGTTAAAAAAAGTTAAGACTGGCAAGCACCTATAAATATCAATGTGTGTATCCTGTTTACTTACATTGTTTTTACATTCTTATTGGGGGGTGGATCTCCATTCAGTCTTCTGACTTCTTCAGTAGGAAAATCAAGAATTCATAAAGTTCACTTGGAATTCATTGTGCACTGATTATGATATTCTTGTGAGTAAAAACCTTCGTGATATTCACTCCACACATCCATATTATATCAATTAGAAGTCATTGCATTATAGTATGAGTACTCATACCCTCCGTTTTGTAGTCTTATATAGATACTGGATACAGGTCATGTGACCTATATGTCCAGATCACTTTCAGTTTGGGATAGGTCAGGCCTTTGAATTGTGTCTTCCCCCAATTGACCTTGACCAGTTGTGTCCACTAAAATAAGACTTAACTCAAAATTAAATTTAGTCTCCTGATTTGCCCAAAATTGATCAAGTCTCCTTTTGTATTGTGTTACAGTAGAAGCCAGATTTAACATCTCTTTTTCAGTATGAGGGTGATAGAGAGGGGTGTCACCAATTAAGTGAAGCAGCCTTGTCATGGATGTACTGTGTCTTGCTGCATTGCTTCTGACCCAGAGCAGTGGAAGGGATTCAGGGATGACCCTTCATCCATGATGAGCTAAGATGAGAGGGAGGAAAGGGTGGTGGATGGCAGTGAAATGGCTGGGAGTGGGTGGGTGCTTTTTTGACTTAGCTACCTCCCTTATAAAGGAGAAAAAGCCCTTGGTATATGTATGAGGCTACAGTTGCAGAAGGGGGACAACCCTCAAATTTGTTGGTTTTGAGTTAGAGGCACCGAGCTGTTCTTGAAGAGTGTAAAAGTCTTGTGTAAGGGTTGGCCAGAGGAAATTTGACCATTCTGATGGAATAAAGTACAAAGTCATGTGAATTGGTGCGAAGTATGGGGCAGACTAACTTGCTCAGCCAGCCACGGAAGAGGGACAAGCCACTTTTTGCTGTGTCCTACATGATGTCATCAAAGTGTTACAGTAAATTCCATCACTATTGTGACCACCAACTTTGTTTATTGGTGGTAGGATGGGGAATGGGTTGGTAAATCCACTAAGGGTGTCAGGAACATAGAGGGTTGTTCTTGACAATGAATTTAACTGTCTCAAGCCAGTATAAAGGATGAGAGTCAACCATAACACATAAAAAATTAAATAACATACTACCTCTTATACCATACACTTTAAAAAGTTATGGAGTAGGGGAGAATAAAATGCGGCTGTAACCAAAAATAGAATAAATATATATATATATTTAAAACCACATGACATGACAAACTACCATAGACCTTTCTTTTGATGTATAATAGTTATACATTTAGACTGTTTTCCTTGTAGTAATCAGCAATAAACTTTAAAGTGCAATTATCTCAAAAGTAGGTGTGTGCAGGTTGTCCCCCTTCCACGGCCGTAGCCTCATATATATATATATATATATATATATATATATATATATATATATATATATATATATATATATATATATATATATGTTTGTGTATGTATATGTTTATATACATATAAATATATGATATATACATATATATATATATATATATATATATATATAAATGTTTGTGAGTGTATTTACTTTGTATTTTCCTAGTTATATTATACGGGAAGGGGAGCTATGCTTGTGGTGACCCATCTTTGTATCTCGCAACATCTAGTTTGTTCTTAGAGTCTTGTGTGGTATTTGCACACACTATTGTTTCATCCAATTTGTTCCAGACATCCACCATTCTGTGTGGATTTTTTTTATTTTTTTATTCTATAATTATCCTTTTTGAGTTTCTTTTCATGTTCCCTTGTTTTTCTTCTATCTCACTTTAATAAGTCTTCTCTGTCAAGGACTTCCATGCCTTTCATGATTCTGTATATGGCTAATAGATTGCCTCTTTCTCTTCTCTGTTCCAGTGTTGGTAGTTCCAGTTTGGACAATCTTTGCTCGTATGTCAATTTTGAAAGTGTTGAGGCCATCTTTGTTGTTGTTCTTTGGATTCTTTCTATTTTCCTTATATTATTCTTTATACTGGCTGTCCATAGTGTCACAGTGTGTGTGTGTGTGTATGTATATATATATATATATGTGTGTGTGTGTGTGTGTGTGTATTTACCTATTTGTATTATACAGAAACCTTTGCTTGTGGTGACCCGTCTTTCTATCTTGCAGCATCAAATTTGTTCTTAAATTCTTGAATAGTGTTTGCACACACTGTTGCCTTATCTAATTTATTCCAGGTATCCACCACTCTGTGTGGGAAGCAAGCCTTTTTCAGATTTCTTTTATAATTATCCTTTTTGAGATTCTTTTCTTGTCCTCTTGTTTTTCTGTTGTCCCACTTTGATAAATCATCTCTATCTGGGATTTCTATTCCTTTCATGATTGTATAATCAGTAGATCTCCTCTTTCTCTTCTTTGTTCCAGAGTTGGTAGTTCCAATTTGGACAATCTTTGTATGTCAATTTGTATTTGCCTAGTTGTATTATACGGGAAGGGAGCTATGCTCGTGGTGACCCGTCTTTGTATCTTTCAGCATCAAGTTTTTTCTTAAAATCTTGAGTAGTGTTCGCACACACTGTTTCTTTGTCTAATTTGTTCCAGGTATCTATCACTCTGTGTGGGAAGCTTTTTTTTTTCAGATCTCTTCTGTAATTATATTTTTTGAGTTTCTTTTCATGTCCTCTTGTTTTTCCATTGTCCCATTTCAATAAATCATTCTTATCTAAGATTTCCACTCCTTTCATAATTCTATAGATAGTAGGTCTCCTCTTTCCCTCCTTTGTTACAGAGTTGGTAATTCTGATTTGGGCAGTCTTTGTTCATATGTCATTTTGGAAAGAGTTGGTGCCAGTTTTGTTGTTGCTCTTTGTATTCCTTCTAATTATATATATATATATATATATATATATTTTTTTTTGTATTGGGTGTCCATAGTGTTGCTGCATACTCAAGTGTCTTATTAGTGCAGTTAAAAAAAAATTGGTAATTTCCTCATCCTTTTACTTCTACCATTTACCAGACTCCTGTTAGGCGTCACCACCTGTCAGTATGAGAGACCACCAACTTCCCCTTTCGTCGAAGATCCAGTTTTGATGTACATGTTCAAGCGTTGTGCCCCATCGGCGTAGCCCATCGTCAATATTCATTATCCATCTCTTTCTGGGTCGTCCAACGGGTCGCTTGCCGGTTGGTGTCCAATAAAGCCATCTCTTTGGTGTCCTCTCCTGATCCATTCGTTCAACATGTCCAAACCATCTTAGTTGTGCATGTTCTACAAACTCTAAGATGCTCTCTACCTCCAACTCTTGCCTAATTGCATCATTGCGTATGTGGTCAAACCTCGTAACCCCCTTGATGAGTCTCAATGCTCTCATTTCTGCTGCTTGGACTTTGCTGCTGGTCTTTGTTGTTAAAGTCCAAGATTCACATCCATATGTCAATATGGGTTTAACCCCTTCCATACGGTGCCGCACACGTAGGCGTCATGGGGAGCGAGTGTATTCGCGAGGCTGCCATATCGGCGTCTTGATTATATTTATTGTAGTCGCCCCTCCATAATGACATTCTTTCTAATTCTTTTGTAATCGCATTTTCTATGGTTATCAAAATTCACGGGTGAAGAGAGAACGATTGATATAAGCGGTGACTATATTTTATGATGCGAGTATTATTACGACACGTCGTACGGCTGGCATTGGCTGCTGCCACCGAGATCTAAGTCCATGACGCCTACGTGTGCGGCACCGTATGGAAGGGGTTAAGAATACTCTTGTATATCACTATTTTAACCGTGGTATGGACATTTTGATCTTTTGTCAATGGGTATAGTAGCCCTTGGTTTTGGCTGTAGGCAGCAATTCTAGCTTCTACTGCACTTTCATGTTTTGCTTTGCCATCCCAAAAAGACTTATGCCACTTTTATTGACCTCAGTAAATTGTAGGTTTCTCTGACTATTTTATTAATATGTTTGTCTTGTGTCATGTCTTTGCTGATCACCACTCCAAGGTCTTTTTCCGAGTTTACTTTTTTTAACTCTTCTTCACCATTTTTATAATCTCTCGCTATTCTGTTTTTACTTTTTCCAAATTCCATTATACTACATTTCTTGATAGTGAATTTAATTTCCCTTTTTTTGAGTCTATTTCCAGATCTTGTCCAAGTCTTGTTGTAATGAGTTGCAATCCTCCTCCGTTCTTACTTTCTTTAGTATTTTTTGTGTTATCTGCAAAGAAATTCATATAACACTACTCTTTCATCCATGTCATTTATGTATCTGGCAAACATGATCGGGGCCAGTACTGATCCCTGCGGGACACCACTTATCATTTCTTCCCAATTTGAGAATTCATCTCTAATTACTACTCTCATTTTCCTCCCAGTCAGGAAGTCTTTCATCCATTCCAATAATTTTCCTCTGATGCAACCTATTGACTCTATTTTCCTTATTAGTTTCTTGTGTGGTCCTTTTGTAGGTCCAGAAAGGCACAGTCTGCCCAACCATCTCCCTTGTATTATTTCTATTAATCTTGAATAGAAGCAAATCAAGTTAGTTGTACATGATCTTCCTTGTCTGAATCCAAATTGATTTGGATTCAATATAATTTTTTCTTTCAAATGTTTAACCCATCTATTTTTTATGACCTTTTCACAAATTTTTGCTACTGTGCTTGTCAGGGAGACCGGTCTGTAGTTGGTTGGATCTTCCTTGATGCTGGATCCCTGCCCACAGGTATGATTTTGGTAGTAGGAGACAGCCAAGTGATAAAGATAGGAAACATAGGACGCAGGTGTGTTTCCCCGGTGCGGGCATAGGTGATGTTAGAGATAGGATTGAAGAGTGTCTAGTAGGGGAAGGTAAGGACCCAGTAGTTTGCTTAAGTGCCGGGGGAAATGATATAGGTAAATTAGGGAGTGAGGAATTATTTGTGCGGTATCAGGATGCGCTAGACAAGATTAGAAATAGGGGAGGTGTTCCTGTTGTATGTGGAATCCTTCTGAGGCGTAGAGTTGGAGGCATGTGGCATTCCAGGGCTATTGCAATGAATTGCAGGCTGGCAAAACATTGTAAGGCCAGTGGATGGGCATTTGTCGACAACTGGGACCGCTTTTATGGTAAGAATCACCTATACAAAAGGGACGGGGTGCACTTGTCTCCCAGAGGATTTCGGCTCCTTGCTGAATCCCTTGAGTGAGAAGTAGGCATCCTATAGGGTTTTTTTGGATAGATTACGTGGGTGTAGGGGGGGGAAGTATCGGAATATAGTTTAGGCAATAGAAGCAACTTAGAGAGGGACTGTGAAAAGTATCACCAAAACAGGTGGTGGGAAGATAAACTTAAGGTTTACTATACAAATAGCAGGAGCATAATTAACCAAATTTATTTTCTGCGAGGTAAAGCATGTGTAGAAAATTTCGATATTATAGCTATTACTGAATCCTGGATCAACATGGCTGATAAACATTTCCTTCCGGAAGTCGAAATAGAAGGATATAAGTTTTTTCATAAGGATAAGGTTGGCAGGAATGGGGGAGGTGTAGCACTTTTTGTTAAAAATACTTTGAACTGTATTATCAACAATTTGATTAAGGAAGAGGACTGTACGGAATCTATTTGGGGAGAGATTATAGGCAAGAATAAGAAAGTTATTATTGGCATCTTGTATAGACCTCCTAACCTCAGCATTGAGCAGACTGATCCCCTGATTCATGAAATTCACAGAGCGCCCCAGTACAAAAACGTTGTGATCGTGGGAGATTTTGACTATAGAAACATTGACTGGGAAACTTTAACAGGAGATCATGAAGCGAAGAAATTCCTAGATGTGGTACAGGATAATTTCCTAAAACAAGTGATTACCGATCCTACGAGGGGATAAAATACCCTGGACTTAATTTTAACAAATAATGAGCACCAAATTAGCAGCATAATAGTGGGAGATAGTCTAGGCTCTAGCAATCATCAAGAAATAAGATTTAATGTTATTTGGGAAAAATTAAAAAGTACGAATAACGTTCAAGTACCAGACTTCAGGAAAGCAAACTTTGACAATATAAAAACCTATTTGAAATTGAATACGAAATGTCATGCGGACGTTTCAGACATTGTCGTTTCTTGTAGTGGGGCTGAAAGCCAGGTCGTTACCAAGAGCTGGGTCACGGAGGGTAATATGCATACCTCAGGTCAGGTCATTTTGGGGCGAGGGCCCAACAGTCAGGTCAGCGATTTAGGAGAAATGTATAGCAATCTAACTGATCTAATTATTAATGCACAAAACACATTTATCCCCCTAAAGTCAATACGGAAAAATAGTAATACTCCCAAATGGATGACGGACAGATTGAAACATGAGATCGGAATGAAGAGAGGACTTTACGTAAAAATAAAAAACGGGGAATCACACCTTAGATCAAGATATAAAGAAATGGCAAAGCTGGTTAAAAGGAATACATGTACTGCAAAACGTAATTATGAAATCAAGGTGGCCAGTCAAACAAAATCCAACCCAAAAGGGTTTCTTTCACCTCTATAGAACAAAAAATAAAGAAAGAATAGGACCAATTAAAAACAATGAAAATGACATGATAGAATCGGAGGAAAAAATGAGTGAAGAGTTTAACAGTTATTTTCTATCTGTGTTTACTAATGAGAGGTTAGATAAAGTACCTGATTGCAATCCGATTTACAGAGGGGATGAAGAAAGTAGTCTATCTAATATCAGCATTAATAAAGAAGAAGTAGTCAAGCAGATTGAAAGACAAAGCTACAAATCTCCGGGTCCAGATGAAATTTTTCCAAGAATGCTTAAGGAGTGTAAATTTGAAATTGCGACCAGTTAACTGAAATATTCAATAAATCGGTAGACACTGGTTTTGTGCCAACTGCTTGGAGGCAGACAAACATTGTTTCTGTTTTTAAGAAGGGAGATAGATCATCCATATGCAACTACAGGCCAATCAGTTTGACATCAGTTATAGGAAAAATGCTTGAATCAATAATAGTAAATAGACTCAGAGAACACATCAAAGGGCATAATTTAATTCGTGATTCACAGCATGGTTTTTCCAAGGATAAGTCATGTGTGACTAATCTTCTATCCTTTTACACTAAAGTATATAAGGCGTCAGATAACAATGAAAATTACGATGTTATTTACCTTGACTTTAGCAAAGCATTCGACAAGGTGCCTCACCAGAGACTACTAAATAAAATCAAAGCCCATGGCATACTAGGGAAAGTGTTAGAATGGATTAGAGCTTGGATTAGTAACAGAAAACAGCGGGTCACCATAAATGGAAGAAAACCTATGTGGGACAATGTTACTACCGGGGTCCTCCAGGGCTCAGTTTTGAGTCCCTTGTTGTTCATTATGTACATAAATGACTTAAGCAATGGGATAAATAGTGATGTTAGTAGGTTTCAGGATGACACTAAAATAGGACGCCTAATTTGGTCAGGAGACGACGCAGAGATTCTGCAGAATGATCTTGATAAATTGTTAACATGGTCAGAGAAATGGCAAATGAACTTCAATATCTCTAAGTGTAGCGTGTTAAATGTAAGGCTACACAACCCCAAAAATAGATACATCTTAGATAACACGTTTTTAGAAAAATCAGAGTGCGAGAGAGATTTGGGAGTTCTGGTGAGTACGGACCTTAAAACCAGGAAGCAGTGCATTAGCGCCAGAAATAAAGATAACAGAACATTAGGTTTCATTTCTAGGATGGTAATGAATAGAAATGCAGAGGTAATTATTAAACTCTATCTAGCGATAGCTAGACCCATCCTTGACTATGTGGTACAGTTTTGGTCTCTGTCCTACAGAATGGACATCAATTCACTAGAATCAGTACAGAGAAGAATGACCAAAATGATACATGGACTCAGAAATTTGCCTTACGAAGAGAGGCTTAGGCACCTTAACTTACACTCTATTGATAGATGCAGAGTGTGGGGTGATCTAATAGAGGTGTTCAAGTGGATCAAAGGCTTTTACAAAGATGATGCAAACAAGGTCATTACATCAAAACAACAGGGCAGGACTCGCAGTAATGGTTATAAACTGGACAGATTTAGATTTAAAAAGAATATAGGCAAGAATTGTCGGCATGCTCCGCCTTTGTAATTGGTTTACTAATAGGGTGGTCGACGAATGGAATAAACTTAGTAACCATGTAGTAAGCACTGAAACTATCAGTTGTTTTAATTAACGATTAGATGACTTTATGAATGGGGATGACAGGTGGTGATGGATACGGAGCTGCCTAGTGTAGGCCTTATGGTCTCTTGCAGTCTCCTTCATTCTTATGTTCTTAAAATATGTAAATTCATAAGAGGGTCTGGGAGGAGTTTTCCAACAAGTACCCTAAGGGTCTTTTAATGGATGTGGATGTGATGCAGATGAGAGTAAAATGGAAGAGATAGTATGTTTGTGAGAAGAAAGATGAGTGTTGGCACTGAGTGAAACTAAGTTGAAAGGGAGGGGCAAGTTTGAGTTTGGGAGTGTAGCTAGGAGGATCTTGGGAGTGAAGAGAGGAGAATGGGGAGAAGGTATTTAAATCACCTGTGGGTTGAAACGTTAAGCACTAATTCTCACATTATACATTGTCTTCTTACTATTTCCACATTTACTGAGATTACACCTTTGATAGCAGTTACTTCCTAATTACATCATGATTGTTGATATTGTTTTAATAGGTATATCCAATATTTATTTTCTATTAGACAAACAGGTATTTTACTTAATGTGACAAGATAAAATATGGAAAGCTCCTCTACAAATTCATCATGTTATTCTGAAATAGTAACACAGGTACACCACTTACCGGAGTATCTGAAAAGATGTGACTTGCATCACTTATTTGGGTCAAATGAGATGAACTGAATAAACCATTCTAGAGTTGGTCATATTTAGATTCTGGTCATGTAAGCCCAAACATAGAATGTTATGGAGTTGTGTTAAAATATGTCTGCTGTGGCCAGCTGGGCTGTTCCCCACTTCCAAATCTCCTGACATTATGAAAAAAAAACAGCAAAATTTGAGTCATTCCATTTGTGGTGGGGTGAGTATGCATGTAGCTACTGGATGGATTTCAGCACATTTCTGACGAAAAAGTAGAATGCAATATGTAATAGCACCATATCTGTTAGTATTTATATCTATTTTATGTTACATTATGATAAGTACAAAGGGTCTGTTTAGGTACAAAGGGGCTAGAATATTAAATGGTTTGTGTACACAGTATTCACAATCCTACTATAGTGTATTACACAATTTCATAGAGTTAGATGTCAATCATATGATTACATTTCTTCCAGGAAGAAGGTAACTATTACCATTCCTTTGAATGAACTATCATAGAATCCATATGTGTCACATGATGAAAAGGATCTGGTGGGACAACTACAGCACAGCTATATCATGAATCATCTTAGATATCATGTGATGACCCACACTGGAGAGAAACCTTTCCAGTGTGACCAATGCAATTCTGCTTTCTCACAAAAGTGTGATCTCAAATAGTACAAAAGTCACTTCAAAGATCATGTGGTGACCCTCACAGGAGACTTTCCATTGTGACATGTGCAATGCAGCTTTCTTATGAAAGAATCATCTCAAATTTTATATGATCACCCACACTGGAGAGAAGCTATTCCAGTGTAGCCTGTGCAATAAAACTTTCACATAAAAGTGTTTACTCAAAGATCACATGATGACCCACACAGGAGAGAAGCTTTTTCAATACAACCTGTGCAATCCTGCTTACTCACAAAAGAGTTCTCTCACACAGCATGTGAGGACCTACACAGGAGAGAAATCTTTCCAATGTGAACTGTGTGATTCTGCTTTCTCATTAAAGAGTTTTCTCACAAGGCATATGAAGACCCACACAGGAGAGAAGCCTTTCCAGTGTCACCTTTGTGATTATGCTTTCTCACTAAAGGGTGATCTCACAAAGCATATGAGGACCCACACAGGAGAGAAGCCTTTCCAATGTGACCTGTGTGAATCTGCTTTCACAGAAAAGGGTAATCTCTCAAAACATATGAGGACCCACACAGGAGAGAAGCCTTTCCAGTGTGACCTGTGCAATTCTGCTTTCTCACAAAAAGGTGATCTCACAAAGCATATAAGGACCCACACAGGAGAGAAGCCTTTCAAATGCAACCTGTGTGACTCTGCTTTCTCACTAAAGGGTACTCTCACAAGGCATATGAGGACCCACACAGGAGAGAAGCCTTTCCAATGTGATCTGTGTGCTTCTGCTTTCTCAGAAAAATGTAGTCTCGCAAAGCATATGAAGATCCACACAGGAGAAAAGCCTTTCCAATGCAACCTGTGTGATTCTGCTTTCTCACAAAAGGGTGTTCTCACAAGGCATATAAGGACCCACACAGGAGAGAAACCTTTCCAATGTGACCTGTGTGATTCTGCTTTTTCACTAAGGGGTGATCTTACAAGGCATATGAGGACCCACTCAGGAGAGAAACCTTTTCATTGTGACCTGTGTGATTCTGTTTTCTCAGAAAAGGGTAATCTTGCAAAGCATATGAGGACCCACACAGGAGAGAAGCCTTTCCAGTGTGACCTGTGCAATTCTGCTTTCTCACTAAAGTGTTCTCTCACACAGCATATTAGGACCCACACAGGAGAGAAGCCTTTCCAGTGTGAACTGTGCAATTCTGCTTTCTCACAAAAGGGAAATTTCGCAAAGCATATGAGAACCCACACTAGAGAGAAGCCTTTCCAGTGTGACCTGTGCAGTTTAGCTTTCTCAAAACAGGATAATCTCACAAAACATATATGGACCCACACAGGAGAGGAGCCTTTCCAATGCAACCTGTGCAATGCAGCTTTCTCAAGAAAGGATTCTCTCACAAAACATATGAGGAGCCACGCAGGAGAGGTTTTCTAGTAACCTGTGCGACTCTGCTTTTTCACGAAAGGGTTATACCACATAGCATATGAAGACTCACACAGGAGAGAAACCTTTCCAGTGTGACCTCTTTGATTCTGATTTTTCACATAAGACTTCTCTTACAAGGTATATGAGGATGGACATTGGAGAGAAGACATTCCTGTATGACTTGCATGATGAAAAGATCACACTTTTCCAATGACTCGCATTAAGCCAGCAGAAAAGCAATTATGCAAGTGATGCCTATGCACTTAGAATTCAGTGTGGTGTTACCTTTGTTTTACCTGTAAGGTCATTCTAGTCTGAACAAAATTAATTCTCACAATTGACTTTATAATGTATTTGTCCTCTGTTTGTGTACAACAATTTTTAATTGTTCTCCTTTTAAGACAGACCTAAGCTGTTTGATTCCATGAAATATGAGTATTTACCTGAATTAATTTGCAGTCTATGCATATGACAAATTAGTTGTAGATGGCACTCTTTGCCTTATCTATTTAAAGCTGTTCACTTGCCTGGTTGCTGTTTAGATTTAGTTGTAGCCAGTTGGATTTGACTCATAATACAGTTTGACCAGTTAACTTCTGGTTTTACACCAGTTTGTAGTTGCTCCAGTTCCAGTCTAATTTGTAGTTGTCCCAGTTTTTCATTTTCATTTGCAGTTGTTTGATAAAGGTAGTAGCCATTGAGCAAGTGTAGCTATAAGGTTATCCTTGACAAACCTGGTGAAGTGTGTAGCAGCCATGCAGTGAAGGCAGTCCACATAGTCATGGCTGTGCCATTCCAGCAGCTGCATTGTACTAGGTCCAGCAGATGGGTCAAATATTAGATAGTAGATCCTGAGTTAGTTTAGGTTTTACTATTAGATTAGGATCAAGAAACTGATTAATAAATTTTACACCCTGCACATCTGTTTTATTAAAACCATGTATTAAATTATTCAAGTTACTTAAAGTTAGTAGTTATGTCAAAATCTATGAAATAGGTCATTTTTAACCTCTTTTCCAACTGATAGAAAATAATACAATCACAAATTGACAATTATAAAATGAATCAATAAGCACTTCATTAAGTTCAATCACTAGCATCCAACAGCTTAACAACTGTCATGTATAAATCTACATACATTATGAAGCAAGTAAAAATCATAGTTTAATTACTTTATATTAAAAACTGATATACCATAATTATATAAATTGGAATCAGCATTGACAACTAAGAGTTAATAGGAATTGGCCATGGTATCAGCATTGGCAATTAAGTGTGAATCGGAATAGACATTGGCATCAACAACAACAACAACAACAAAAATGGAATCAGCACACCTCCATATAAGTCACTTTTATTTTTTTCCTTCTCTATCCTGTTCTCTATTCTTTTGGTTTCTTTTTCTTGAATATGCCATTTTCTCAGCCTCATGTCTAGTATTCTCCAATAAACTATTTCTTTTCTATCCATTCTTTAGCTTCAATTCTTAGTGTCTTGTCTCTTCCTCATCATTCATTTTTTTTTTATCCACTATTCACTATTTGACAACTTTCCTGCTTTTACTAATACTTCTGCTAACATTTGTGATCTTAGTTTGTAGCAGGATCAGAGGAGGGATTGAGGAAGTTAGTGAAAGAGTTTGAGGTGTGTGAAAGAAGGAATCTGAAGATAAATGTTGGCAAAAGTAAGGTGATTTGATGTACAAGGGGAGAGAGTGACAGCAGGCTGGAAGTGAGCATAAAGGGTGAAAGACTGGAGGAAGTGGATAATTTTAGATACTTGGGTGCGAATGTGGCAGGAAAGGGAGAAGTGGGGGTGGAGGTAGAATGAAGATTGAGAGAAGCAAGTAAATGTCTTGGTGGATTAAAAAGTGTAATGAGAAATAGACATCTGGGAATGGATGCTAAGAGGTTATATGAAGGAGTGATTGTGCCAACAGCACTGTACGGGGCAGAAACATGGAACATGAGAGAGGAAGAGAGAAGGAATTTGAATGTGTTTGAGATGAAATGTCTGAAAAGTATGATAGGGGTTACTAGGCTAGAGTGAGAAATGAGGAGAACAGGGGTGGAAAGGGAGCTGGGAGATAGGGTTGATGAAAGAGTATTAGGATGGTTTGGACACATGGAAAGAATGAGTGAAGAAAGATTAGTAAAAGAAGTGTGGAAGGCAGAGGTGGAAGGAGTGAATATGAAGGGGCGTCCTAGGATGAGATGGATGGATGGAGTGAAAGGGGCATTACAAAAGAGAGGAATGTCTGTGGAGGAAGGACGGGAGGGACAAAAGATAGGGGTGAGTGGAGAAGGGTTGTATATGGATGATGCTGTGATGCATGAGGCGGAGTGGGTGGGAGATGGGGGGTGAGGAAGTATGTATGAGAAAAAATTTGACGCAGCCTGAAGGGATTTCTCCCCGTCTTCTTTTCTGCATGAGGGGACGGGGAGGGGAGGTCGCCAAATTTATGAAGCGGCCTTCCTGTGGATGTGCTGTGCCTTGCGACACTGCTTCTGACTCAGGATGCAGGGATGACCCATCATCCAAGAAATGCCAAGATAAGAGAGAGGGAGGAGGGTGGAGGGGAGTGGAACATATAGGAAATGGAATGGGTGGGAGTGGTTTCTGTGCCGTTTTCTTTTTGGCTACCCCCCATGTAAGGGGGAAAAAGCCTTTGGTATATGTATGTATGTAATTTTTTCTTTTGCATTTTGCCCTATTCCATGCACTTCTATTTCCTTTTCTACTTCTTATTCTTTGCCTTGCACTTCTTTCAGAATTTTTTTTGCTATTTCCTTCTCTTCTTTTTCTCTCCAAGTGTCTAAGTTATAGTTTTCCTTTATACCGTGTACTACTATACACTTTTTTTTTCCCACTGTATCTGTAACCCAATTTTCTTTCTCTTTGACTACTTTAATAACTGTTTCTTTTGTATTCTCTTGCACTTGTTGTTGGATAACTTCTTTAAAAACTATCTTTTGGTTTTCCTGGTCCTTTTTCCATTCCTCTCTGATTTTCCATAGTTCTTCCTCTCCCATATTTCCTCCAACCTTCTTGGTCAACTCCTTAATTTGTTCATTCACCTCTTCTTTTTTAAGGCCTCACTATTAGTGGTATCTTTGTTTTTCATCCTTTCCTTTTCAAATTTTACTTTGATTAATTCTTTTTTTATTCACTCATGTCTTTGTACATTACATTGTATTCACTCTTTAGGTCCATGATTTCTCTCTTTATCTCAGTAATCTCTTAATTCTATGAAATATGCCTATATTTCATCTCCCTTTCTATGTCTATAATTCTACCTAGTCTTCTATCATCTCTGGTAAAGCCATGTGCAAAGGTCATGTGAACCCAACCGTAGAATGTTGTGGAATTATGTTAAAATATGACTGCTGTGGCCAGCTGAGCCATTCCCCACATCCAAAAATTGTAACATGATGAAAAAGCCTGAGCAAAATTTGAGTCATTTTGGTTGTCATGGGGTGAGTATGCATGGAGCTATTGGATGGTTTTCAGCACATTTCTAATGAAAAAGTAGAATGCAATATATAAAAACAGCATATCTGTTAGTATTTCTATATTATGGCAAGTACAAAGGGTCTGTTTAGGTACAAAGGTATTTGAATATTTAATGGTTTGTGTACACAACATTCATAATCCTATTATAGTGTACTACACAATTTAAAAGAGTTAGATGTTAATCATATGATTACATTTTTTCCAGGAAGAGGATAACTATCACCTTTCCTTTGGAAGAGCTATCCATAGAATCCATATGTGTGACATGATGAAGAGGATCTGGTGTGACATCTACAGCACAGCTATATCATAAATCATCTTAGATATCACATGATGATCCACACTGAAGAGAAGCTTTTCTAGTGTAATATGATCTCAAATGGTACAAAAGTCACTTCAAAGATCATGTGGGGACCCTCACAGGAAAAATACATTCCAGTGTGACCTGTGCAATTTTGCATTCTTACAAAAGGGTTTTCTCACACAGTATATGAGAACCCACACAGTAGCCTTACAAATGTGACCTGTGCAATGCAGCTTTCTTATGAAAGAATCATCTTAAATTTCATATGATCACCCACACTGGAGAGAAGCCATTCCAGTGTGTCCTTTGCAATAAAACTTTCACACAAAAGTGTTTCCTCAAAGATCACGTGATGACCCACCCAAAAGAGAAGCCTTTCCAGTGTGACCTGTACAATTCTGGTTTCTCAAAAAAAAGTTCTCTCACACAACATATGAGGACCCACACAGGAGAAAAGCTTTACCAATGTGACCAGTGCAATTCTGCTTTTTCGCGAAAGAAACATCTCATACAGCATATGAGGCCCCACACAGGAGAGAAGCCTTTCCAGTGTGACCTGTGTGATTCTGCTTTCTTACACAAGGGTACTCTTGCAAAGCATATGAGGACCCATACAGGAGAGAAGCCTTTCCAGTGTGACCTATGTGATTCTGCTTTCTCACAAAAGGGTTCTCTCACAAAACATATGAGGACCCACACAGGAGAGAAGCCTTTCCAGTGTGACCTGTGCAATTCTGCTTTTTCACAAAAGGATGGTCTCACAAACCATATGAGGACCCACACAGGAGAAAAGCCTTTCCAGTGTAATCATTGCAATACAGCTTTTTCACAAAAGCATCATCTCAAATTTCATATGATGACCTACACAGGAGAGAAGCCTTTCCAGTGTGAGATGTGTGATTCTGCTTTCTCACAAAAGTGTGATCTCACAAAGCATATGAGGACCCATAATGGAGAGAAGCCTTTCCAATGTGACCTGTGTGATTCTGCTTTCTCACAAAAGGGTATTCTCACAAAGCATATGAGGACCCATACAGTAGAGAAGCCTTTCCAATGTGACCTGTGTGATTCTGCTTTTTCACAAAAGGAACATCTCACACAGCATATGAGGACCCACTCAGGAGAGAAGCCTTTCCAGTGTGGCCTGTGTGATTCTGCTTTCTCACTAAAAGGTGGTCTCACAATGCATATCAGGACGCACACAGGAGAGAAGCCTTTCCAATGTGACCTGTGCAATTCTGCTTTCTTGAACAAGGGTAGTCTCACAAAGCATATGAGGACCCACACAGGAGAGAAGCCTTTCCAGTGTGACCTGTGTGATTCTGCTTTCTCACAAAAGGGTAATCTTACAAAGCATATGAGGACTCACACAGGAGAGAAGCCTTTCCAATGTGACCTGTGCGATTCTGCTTTTTCACGAAAGGAACATCTCGTACAGCATATGAGGACCCACTCAGGAGAGAAGCCTTTCCAGTGTGGCCTGTGTGATTCTGCTTTCTCAATAAAGGGTTCTCTCACACAGCATATAAGGACCCACACAGGAGAGAAGCCTTTCCATTGTGACTTGTGTGATTCTGCATTCTCACTAAAGGGTTCTCTCACAAGCCATATCAGGACCCACACAAGGAGAGAAACCTTTCCATTGTGACCTGTGCAGTTTTGCTTCCTTACACGAGGGCAATCTTAAAAAGCAAATGAGGGCGCACACAGGAGAGAAGCCTTTCCAGTGGGACCTGTGCATTGCAGATTTCTCAAAAAAGGATCATCTCACAAAGCATATGAGGAGCCACACAGGAGAGGTTTTCTAGTGTGACCTCTGCAACTCTGCTTGTTCACAAAAGGGTTATCCCACACAGCATATGAAGACTCACACAGGAGAGAAGCCTTTCCAGTTTGACCTTTTAGATTCTGGTTTTTCACATAAGACTTCTCTCACAAGGTATATGAGGATAGGTATTGGAGAGAAGCCATTCCTGTATAGCCTTTGTACCTGTGGACCATGCATGGTGGAGGTCACTACTTTCTCCACCACCTGTGCGATGCAGCTTTCTCACAAAAGGAGTCTCTCACAAAGCATATGAGGACCCACACAAGTCTCCCAAATGTCACATGGTGATTCAAGCTGGTGAGAATCCATTCCAGTGTGATTTGTGCAATGAACACTGTTCCTTCTAAGCTGTGTGCCTGCACACACATTTTACAACTAGTTCATGAAGAAAAAAATGTACACAAGGTTTTCACGATGAAATCGAATTTGTCAAATAAATTGTATAATTTCATAATAATGAGTTAAAGCAAAGATGTTATTTTGAGAATATGTCAGTGACTTGTAAAATGGAATTGTACACAAGCATATTTCTAAACTCATCTAACTAGGTGGAAGTTATTTTTACAAAATGTCCTTGCTGATACTCTCTCATGAGATATCAGTTATAAGGCAAAAGGTGTGACACCCTAGAGTGAACGTGATATTGATATTGATAATAATAATAACAACAATAATAAATAAAATAATAATAATGTCTGCTATTGTCATGCCCTTGCGTGATTATGATAAAAATAGCATGTGGTTATCTGTCTTGTGTTGAACCGTATGTTGTATTTTGATAAGAATTAAAAGTTTTATTTAAATTATATTGTATTATTTGTAATGTAATTTTATTAAGAATCGTGTGATTTTATATAGATTGTGTGGTATGAGAACTGAGGAGATACACATAGGGGAAGTACGTTCTCGACGTCCGATCCATTTACGTAATGATTACCTGGCGCTCCGCACAAATGCGCAGTGTTGACAACATCAGCGAAGGTTATATAAGAGAACATATCTACAAAGTAATGTCGTAACACATTCGTAAATTTCTAGAAATGAAATAGATGATATCCATATATTTCGATCACGGACTGTGATCCTCCTCAGTGGAATACAGAGTAGTGGAGCAAAAGGCATGTCTTATATACAGAGAAAGAAGAAGGAACATGGGCAGGGGTCAAGTGGCGTCTAATGTTTTGGGAGGTGGATAATAGATTGCCATTTCTAGATATTCTACTTATACGACATCAGGATCATTTGTCTTTTACAGTGTACAGAAAACCCACACATACGGGGAGTTATGTACACTTTTTCAGCCATCATCCAGATATAATTAAATATAGTGTTGCCTCAGGTCTTTTCCTGAGGGTACTCAGATTATGTAGTCCATTTGGAAATGGAGATAACGGCCATTAGGAATCAACTAAAAAGAATAGGGTATCCTGATTGGTTTTTAAATGGAGCCCTAAGCAAAGCCAAAATTAGTCACTATGGATCCACTTCCCATTCCACTAAGAATTTCGTATGGGACAAAAATTCTATCAAATTGCCTTATGATAAGTCCTTAAATGATAGTTCGCAATTTCTACAAAAGAAAGACATAAACTTTGTTTTTAGTTTTCCCAATAACTTGTCCAAGAAAATAGTTAATGTACATCAAAGACCTAGAGAAGAAATAAATCAAGGTGTCTATAAACTTCCATGCTCGGATTGTAATAAGGTATATTGGGGACAAACAGGTAGAGATTTACACACTAGAATGTAAAAACACAAGAATTCAGTTAAATATGCACAACAAAATTCCGCTGTCTTCCAACACGTAGACAAGGAAGGCCATCGTATGGATTGGAATAAGGCAAAAAAAAAAATTTAATTCAAAGTGCAGTTTCAAAAGGAAAATAATAGAATCCTCCTTGATAAATAAATTTCCTAATTTTAATATTTCAAATGGACAATGGTCACCAGACTGTATTACTACCTGGGCAGTCAATAAATTATTACCATCTTTGGTGAAGGCGGGTGATTTGCCCCGCAAAGCATTAGACGCCACTTGAGCCCTGCCCATGTTCCTTCTTCTTTCTCTGTATATAAGACATGCCTTTTGCTCCACTATGTATTCCACTGAAGAGGATCACAGTCCGTGATCGAAATATATGGATATCATCTATTTCATTTCTTATCCAACACATTGGGTTCTTGTTGAAGAGAACATGTAATAAGAACATAAGAATGAAGGAGACTGCAAGAGAATATAATGCCTACACTTGGCAGTTCTATGTGAATTACCATCTATCACTCCCATCCATAAAGCTGTTTAACCATTACTTAGTACAACTGATAGTTTCAGCGCTCACTACATGGTTACTAACTCTATTTCATTCGTTGACCTCCCAATTAGTAAACCAATTCTTGCCTATTTCCTCCTTTAATCTAAATTTGTGCAATTTAAATCCATTACTGCCAATCCTGCCCTGTTGTCTAAATGACATGACTTTAGTCCGGCAGTAGAGAGGGTCAAGGTCAAATTGATTTTTATTTTTTTCTCTCCATTGATTATTGCTGTATATGGTCTCTGTAAATAATTCCAGGTGGGTGTGAAGATGTAACTCTTGGGCAATTTGAAATAATCAAGATGGCGGAAAGCAGGGGTCATTTCCGGAAGTATGATTCGAATTTTGTCCATAACTGTACTTCAAAGGCACAGAGAGACGCAAATTTGGTGTCTATACCCACATTTTTAGGTATCAGCAATTGAATGGTGTAATAAAAAAAAAAGTACTTAGCTTTGTCCTCCATCTTGGAATTCAAAATGGCCACCAATTTAACGTCTTTTTAATGAACAAAATGTCGCGGTACACATAATTTGTCACTTTAAATCCAATATATTTGACTAATATGCCCTACTATGAAATTATATGACGTTAGGACTTATAGTATTACATTTTACGATATATATGTTTTATCTATTAGTTTGCAGTTATCATGCTTTGATTTAAAGAATAGTTTAAATATATATTATATACAACAATAATCAAGAGAAAAAAAAACTTTAACAATCAGTTTGAGGTTAGGCCTATTTTGGCCTTCTTATTTCCGGACTACTTTGCGTCATCCTTGATAAAGCCTTTGACTTACTTGAACACCTCTATTGGATCACCCCCCCCCCACACACACACACACACACACGCACTCTTCATCTTTCCGGAGAGCGTAAGTTAAGATGCTTAAGCCTCTCCTCATAAGGCAAACTTCTGAGCCCATGTATCATTTTGATCATTCCCCTCTGTACTGATTCCAGTGAATTGATGTCCATTCTATAGAAACAGAGACCAAAAGTGTACCGTATATTCAAGGATGGGTCTAACGCTAGAGTGTGATAATTACCCCTGCACTTTTATTCGTAACCGTCCTAGCACTGAAACCTGATGCTCTGTTAGCTTTATTCCTAGCACTATTACACTGTTTCCTGGATTTAAGGTCAGGGCTCACTAGAACTCCTAAGTCTCGCACTCAGTTTTCTCCAAAATGTGTTATCCAAATTATATCTGCTTTCGAGGTTGTGTAGCCCTACGTTTAACATGCTGCACTTTTGAGATATTAAAGTCCATTTGCCATTTCACTGACCATGTAAACAATTTGTTAAGATCACCCTGTAGAATCTCAGCGTCGTCTCCTGATCTAATTAGGCATCCTGTTATATTGTCATCCGCAAACTTACTTATATCGCTGGCAATCCCATTCTCCAAGTCATTTATGTACATAATGAACAATAAAGGACCCAGAACTGAACCCTGGGGAACTGCACTAGAAACACTCCATTTTGAATTTAATATCATTTATGGTGATCTGTTGTTTTCTGTCACTGATCCAAGTTCTAATACATTGTAACACTTTTCCTCCCATTTTTATTGAGTAGTCTCTCGTGAGAAGGAAAATGGGGTGGCCAGACGTCCTACTGTAGGCAGGACAGTCCTGTTTTTTTTAGCACTGTCCTCCATGCAGCGCCACTTCAAGCAGGACGTTAAAGACATTGACAGATTGGAAAAAGTACAACGGCGAGCCACAAAACTGATTCCAAATATAAAAAATAAATCATACAAAAACCGACTAAAACATATGAATCTGTTTTCCTTAGAAAAGTGTAGACTCAGAGGTGACTTGATACAGGTCTTTAAGGGGACCTGTGGACGCGATCACTCGAAAAATTCTGACACATGAACGAATTTTAGGTAAACATTAAAAATAATCTCTATGATGGTGAAACACTTCGACCAAATATTACAGCTCAATTCAGGTTTTATATATATATATATATATATATATATATATATATATATATATAATATATTATATATGTATAATATATATATATGTATGTATACAGAATAAAATAGATAAATTATTGGCAACCTCTGGCAACCCCATTGTATATTGGAATAGTCAAAATTTCGATAGCCATTTCTGCTTTGTATATCTGGGAACTCTTCCCCTACGAAAGACTACTTACTAAATTAGCTTCACATGGAATAAGTGGTAGCCTATTAAGTTGGAGTAGTAAGTGGTTGAATGATCGAAAACAGAGTTGTTTTAAATGGAAAAACTTCTAGATGGAAAAATGTTACGAGTAAAGGTCCTCAAGGTTCCGTTCTTTTGCCACTTCTATCCATAGTATGTATAAATGATATAGACCACGGACTAAAATCTACTGTTTCCAAATTTGCTGATGATACAAAACTGTGTGGAATGGCAAATGATCACTCTCTCCCCTTAGAACATGTACATCCTTAACTCTTCCTATTATACTCCTATCTATCACTACATAGTCCATTAACGTTCTATCTACGACCTTTCTATCCACCACCCTCTCCCATGTGTACTTATGCTTGTCCTTCTTCCGAAACACTGTATTTGTTATCATCAACTCTCTTTCTAGGCACATCTCCATCAACTCTCCACTACGATTCTTTCCTGGAACTCCACATTTCCCAATCACTCCGTCAATTGGTTCATTTCCTACCCTAGCATTAAAGTCTCCCAGTACTACTACATTGATGTTCCTCCCTAATCCCTCTATGCCAGTGGTTCTTAACCCCTGGGTCGCGACCCAAATTTGGGTCGCCAAGCCATTTTATTGGGTCGCTAAGGGTTTGCAGAAAATAATTATTTTCCCACTACAAATATATTATAATTATATACTGTAATAATTAAAATACATGATGCCTAGTTTTTGGATTCTAAGCCGACCATGATTAAATAAAAACTCCAAAGCAGAAAAAAATTTTGTAGGCTTGGGTCACGATGCTTAATTTGTGCAAAATTTTGGGTCGCGATGCTTGATTTGTGCAAAATTTTGGGTCGCTGCCAAAAAAGGTAAAGAACCACTGCTCTATGCACTCATTGAAACCTATCTAAAAAGCCTCCCTTTCTTCTACACTCTTCTCACTGCCAGGTCCATATGCACTTACAAAAACCCACATCTCCTTTCCCAGTTTCACCTTCATCCACATTATCCTTGAAGAAACCTTCCACTCCACTACACGTTTACCTATTTCTTCACTTACTAGTATAGCCACCCCTTCTCTCCCTCGCCCTCTCTTCACTCCTGATAACCTCCCAATTACACTCCCAAACTCACACTCACCCCTCTCTCTCAACTTAGTTTCACTCAAAGCCAACACATCCATCTTTCTTCTCATAAACAAACTACCTATCTCTTCCCTTTTACTTTCATCTATACCACATCCACGCACATTAAAAGACCCAAACCTTAGGGTGTTGGTTGGAAAACTCCTAGACCCTCTTGTGCCTTTACCTTTTTTAGGAATGTCCCCTGTGGGGCAACAGGGAGAAGAATGCCTGGTTCCAATCCACGTCCCGTTTTTCTCGCCTCTTACGATCCAAGTGGAAATACTTGGTGGCAGTATTCTTTTCCCCCACCACAGGGTAGGCGAAACAAGGAAATGAAATCCAGAGAAATGGTACAGGACAGCAAGATGGGGTTGGGGGACAGCATAACGGAGGGACAGTAGCAGTACTAAAAGTTTCATCATTTCTCTGTGAGCAGAGTCCTCCTCTATCACAGACAAAATTATGTGTAGCTCTGGTCCGTAGAGGCACCCCATATAGACCCTAAAGTATCAACTGCATGCTACTTTGCCATAACAACATGCAGCCAATACCCCAGACGGGCTGCAATGAGAAATAGACATTTGGGAATGGATGCTAAGAGGAGATTGTATGAAGGAGTGACTGTGCCAACAGCACTGTATGGGACAGAAACATGAAACATAAGAGAGGAAGAGAGAAGAAGTTTGAATGTGTTTGAGATGAGGTGTCTGAGAAGTATGATAGGGGTTACTAGGCTGGATAGAGTGAGAAATGAGGAGGTGAGGATGATAACGGGGGTGGAAAGGGAGTTGGGAGATAGGATGGATGAAAGAGTATTGGGGTGATTTGGACACAAGGAAAGAATGGGTGAAAAATAGTGAAAGAGGTGTGGAAGGCAGAGGTGGAAGGAGTGAACATGAGGTGGTGACCTAAGATGAGATGGATGGATGGATGGATGGGGTAAAAGAGGCTTTGGGGAAGAGAGGGATGTCTGTTGAGGAAGAACGGGAGAGGACAGAAGACAGGGGTGAATGGAGAATGGTTGTATATGGATGATGTTGTGATGCATGAGGTGGAATGGGTGGGGGATGGGGGGTGAGAAAATATGCATTAGAAAAAGATTGACGCAGCCCGAAGGGATTTCTCCCCGTCTTCTCCTTTTCTGCATGAGAGAAGGGGGGGTCGCCGATTTAATGAAGCGGCCTTGCTGTGGATGTGCTGTGTCTTGCAACACTGCTTGTGACCCAGAGCAATGGACAAGATACAGGGATGACCCGTCATCCAGGAGGTGCCAATAAAAGAGGGAGGGAAGAAGGTGGAGGTGAGTAGAGTGTGATGGGGATGGAATGGGTGGGAGTGGTTTTTATGCCTTTTTTTTTTTTTTTTTTGGCTACCTCCCTTACAAGGGGGAAAAGAGCCCTTTTTATATGTATGTATGTATATGATTGACGGAAAGTTAAGATTTTAGCCTCACAATTAATCGACCACGGCCAGGAACTTACGATATGAGAGGCCTACGTTAGGAGCTGTTGGACAATATAGATATCATGTTAGATATACGTGTGTGCGTGATTCTGGAATTTTACTCTAACCTTACCTATGGTATATATTCCATATAAAGCACACACGCACACACACACACACACACACACACACACACACACACACACACACACACACACACACACACACAAACACACACACACTAGTTTAGATAAAATGAGATATGAAAACGGGACACCACGAGCATAGCTCCCCTTCCCGTAAAATACAACTAGGTAAATACAACTAGGTAAATACACACACACACACACACACACACACACACACACACACACACACACACACACACACACACACACACACACACACACACACACTTCACCGAACGGACGGCTTAGAGGACGTTCTGAAGAAAAAGTGAAATTTCGTGGATCCCAAAGCAAAGGAAGTACCTATCGTATTTACAGGGTGGGTTGGGGGGGGGGAGGGGAATTGCTCGTGGTGTAGTGGGAAAGTGGGGAAAAAGGAGAAGGGGAGGGATTGCTGAGGGAAATGGAAGGAAATGAGGAAGGAGAGGACTTGGTCCAGGCAGGCAGACGCCATGTAAACAAAAGACGGCCCGACCAGTTGAGTGACGACGAAATGTCTAACAAAAATGTGAAGATTAGAAACATAGATAAGAGTAATTCAATGGAAGGTGAGGATAATTTCCAAGGATTTAATGAGGGGGCGGCGGATACCAACCTCCCCCGAATAGCAAAACTGGAGGAAAAACTTGAAAAAAATGACTGAACATTGGGAGGTTAGGTTTGGCAAAATGTCAAAAATTGCTGAAAAAGTTGAAAGATTGGAACAACTAGAGAAGGCGAACAAAAACTTAACTGATGAAATAGAAGATCTAAAAAGACAGTTAAGAGAAGTAAAAGAGGAGAATGAAGAATTAAAAAGGAACAATAAAGAAAAAATAGCAGAAGAGGCACAGGGGTGGAGGAAGATACAGGAAAATAGTAAAGTTGCATTTACTGATATAATTAAACAGCAAATGAAAGAACAAACTGAAGACTCATTTATCAAAATGATGAGACAGAAGGAGAATATTGTAAGAGACTTAGCAGACAAAAAGAAATGTATAATTATATTAGGAATGGAAGGGAAACATAACCCAGATAGAACCTCAAGAATCAAAGAGGAAAATGAAAAAGGAAGCAGTTTACTATAATTAGTTCAGGAAGATGCGCCAGAAATAATGAAACAGGTCGAAGAGAAGTTCAGGCTCGGAAAGTATAGTACAGATAAGACCAGACCAATTAAGATTAAATTCAGGTCACAAACGACGGCAGAGAATATCTTATCCAAAACAGGGAAACTAGCAACAAGTGAACAATATAAAAAGGTATGGATAAAAAGGGAAGTGAATAAAGAGGAAAGAGAGGAAGAAAAAAAAAAGACTTGAAGCTAAGGAAAAAAACGAGAACAGAACAGAGTCAGAAAAAGAGAGATTCTATTGGAGAGTAGTGAATATGAAACTAAAGAAATTCGACATACAAGAGAAAAACAAAAGGGAAACAGAGAACACAATGGAAGTGACAGAAAACTAAAAGTGTCTTACACAAATATAGATGGATTAATAACAGGATTGAATGAGCTGAATGATTATCTGAAGGAAAAAGAACCGGACATAATGGGAATTATAGAAACAAAATTAAAAGGTTCACTACCACCCAACAGTGTAGGACATGATGCATATAATTATTGGATTAGAAACAGAGAGACAACGCAAGGGGGTGGAGTTATGTTCCTGACTAAGAAGAATATAAACGTGAGGTGTGTCACATATGGAAAGAATACAGTAGAGATGATTATGATCGAAGTGGAAGACAGAGATAAGAAGAGCAGAAAGTTTGTGATAAATTATGTGCCCCCGAAAACAGCCTCGTGGGAAGAGAGTGAACATAAAAGTATGTTAGAGGACACAAAGATAACATTAGATAAGATAATGGAAGATGGAGGAAGAATAGTTATGATGGGCGACTTTAATTGCAAAGAAATCTGCTGGGAAGAGATGACAGTAAAGGGTGGAGACGGCTCATGGGGAAACGTTCTACTTGAGATGATTACTGACCATACAATGACACAGTGGATACAGGAGAACACTAGGTATAGAAATGAAGAAGAACCATCGAGACTAGACCTAATAATTACATCTGAACCTAGAATAGTGGACAAGATTGAATATAAAACACCAATAAGTAAAAGTGACCACATATTGATTGAACTGGAACAGAAATGAACAATATAGAAAAGGAAGAATGAAGTATGAAAAAACAAACTTTGATAAAATAAGAGAATTCTTTCAACAAGAAAACTGGGAAGAAATATACAAAGAAGAAACAACAGTGGAAGAGAAATGGAATATTTTGACAAAAATTTACAAAAAAGGAGTGGAAAAGTATGTCCCAAGACAAAAACAAGAAAAAGAATATGTAAAATTCTGGTACAACAAAATTTGTATAGAGTTAAAAGACAAAAGAGACAAAGCCTGGACCAGATGGAAAAAAAGACAGAAGGCCTGAAAAATGGAAAATATATACTTGTTATAGAAATGGATATGTACAAACGTGCAGAGAGGAAAAGAGAAAATATGAAAAAGATGTCATAGAAAAATGTAAAGATCAACCAAAACTATTCTACAGATTTGTAGACAACAAACTGAAAAACAAACAAGAATTGGATAAATTAAGACAAGGAGGAGTTGAATACACAGAGGAAATTGAAATGGCGGAAATTATGAACAAACATTTTAAATCAGTGTTTACAAGGGAGAACATACAACCTGAAGAGATCGAATGGAAAAAGAAAGTCCCCCCTATGAAAGAAATAGAAGTAACAAAGAATGAAATATTGAAACACTTGAGTAATCTGGATGTCAGAAAATCGCATGGACCAGATGATATAGCAAACTGGATTTTGAAAGAATGCAGGAATGAACTGGCAGACAAAATACATAGCATAATAAACAGTTCCTTGAAAGAAGGAAAAGTTCCAGAAGATTGGAAAAAAGCAAATATAGTACCTATATATAAAGGAGGAAATAAAGAAGACCCTACCAACTATAGACCAGTCTCTCTAACAAGTACAATAGCAAAAATTTGTGAAAGAATTGTCAAAAGTAGATGGGTAGAAAAAAAAAAAAAAAAAAAAAAAGTACTAAATACAAGGCAATTTGGATTCAGACAAGGACGATC
Source organism: Oratosquilla oratoria (assembly GCF_046742065.1). Lineage (NCBI taxonomy): Eukaryota > Metazoa > Arthropoda > Malacostraca > Stomatopoda > Squillidae > Oratosquilla > Oratosquilla oratoria. Next base: position 55,377,319 of record NC_134788.1, read on the forward strand.
ATGCATCACCAATTGAATATGTTTCTATTCAAGGTTAATAGATATAATACAAGAAAGAGATGGATGGGCTGATTGTGCATTTCTAGACCTAAAAAAAGCTTTTGACAGAGTACCACATAAGAAGTTGCTTAAGAAATTAGAAACTGAAGGAGGAATACAAGGCAAACTACTTAATTGGATGGAAGACTTTTTGCAAGAAAGAAAAATGAGAGTAGTGATAAGAGACAAACACTCAAAAATTGGGTGAAGTAATAAGCGGTGTTCCGCAGGGAACAGTTCTGGCCCCAATAATGTTTGCTATATATATTAATGATATGGATGAAGGAATTGAAAGCTATATGAGCTTCTTTGTAGATGATGCAAAACTACTGAAAAGAGTGAACACGGAAGAAGATTGTGAATTACTACAGTGATCTAAATAAAGTACAGGAATGGAGTAGGAAGTAGGAGATGGAGTTCAATACAAAAAAGTGTAGTATAATGGAATTTGGAAAAAGCAAAAACAGAATAACAGGATCATATAAATTGGGAGAAGAAGGAATAAAAAAGTAGAAAATGAGAAGGACCTGGGAGTCATTGTTATGAATAATATGTCACCTGAGAAACATACAAATAAGATTTTTGGAGAAACTTATCATTTAATAAGAACAATTAAAGTTGCATTTACATACCTGGATGAAGAAATGGTGAAGAAAATTCTAATCACCCTGATAAGACCAAGATTGGAATATGCAGCAACGATATGGTCACCAAGTACAAAAACAATTTTATAAAAAAAAAAAAAAAAAATTGAAAGAATACAAAGAGCAATTACAAAATTGGCACCAACACTCTCAAACTATCATATGAAGAGAGACTAGCAAAACTTGAACTACAGACACTAGAGCAAAGAAGAGAGAGAGGAGATTTGATAGCTATTTACAGAATCATGAAAGGCATAGAAATTACTGATAGAGAGAATCTGATAAAATGGGATGATAGAAATACAAGAGGACACAGAAAGAAAATCAAGAAAGACAGCTATAGAAGAGATTTGAAAAAGAACAGCTTTCCTCACAGAGTAATAGACAGTTGGAACAAGTTAGATGAGAAAGTGGTGTGTGCAAAAACAATACATGAATTTAAAAATAGTTTAGATAAAATGATATATGAAGACGGGACACCACGAGCATAGCTCCCCTTCCCGTAAAATACAACTAGGTAAATACAACTAGGTAATACACACACTGGAGTCAGAAATGGGAAGTGGACTTTAATACTAAGAAGTGTAGCATAATGGAGTTTGGAAAATGCAAAAACAGAATAAATATCAGGAAAATATACAATTGGAACTAAGAAGGTAAAGTAGGGAGGATCCGAAAAAGATTTGGGGGTAATTATCACAAATGACTTGCCCTATGATAAACAGATTAACAACATTGTCAGGGAGGCTTACAACTTGCTAAGATCAATAAAAGTGGCATTTGCATACTTGGACGAAGACATGATAAAAAAAATATTGGTTACATTGATAAGGCCTAGACTAGAGTATGCGGCGACATTGTGGTCACCCAGTACCAAAAAGAATATAAAGAAAATAGAAAGAATCCAGAGAGCAGCAACAAAAATGGCACCTGCACTTGCAAACCTATCATATGAGGAGAGATTGGCTAAACTGGAGTTACCGACGCTCGATCAAAGAAGAGAGAGAGGTGACCTACTGACCATCTACAGAATCATGAAAGGCACAGAGATACTCGACAGAGAAGACTTACTAAACTGGGACAAGAGAAACACAAGAGGACATGGAAAGAAAATAAAAAAAACATAGCTACAGAAAAGAACTGAAGAAAAACAGTTTTCCACATAGAGTAGTGGACACTGCGAGATACAAAGGCGGGACACCACGAGCATAGCTCCCCTTCCCGCAAAATACAACTAGGTAAACACACACACACACACACACACACACACACACACACACACACACACACACACACACACACACACGGTGGCGCGGTAGGTAGAGTCCCCGACTGTCACTACGGCGGTCCAGGGAATCGAATCCTGCTCAAGGCTGAAATAATTTCAGTATCGCTGCGCTTCGAGTCGTTACTCCAACTCTCGTGGGCGAGGAGTAGGGTGTGTGTGTGTGCGTGTAAGGTCACAGCATTACCCATAGATCGGTCATGCGAGCTCTGATCTCTCCGGGAGGAAAACAACTGTCGATGACGAGTCCAACACGTGATCCAAAAACCAAGGTGAATCACACACACACACACACACACCTATCAACTAGAGCTCGGAAGTATGCCGAATAAGACGAAAATTCTCAATAGTGCAAGGAAAACAAGAAGCCTGGTTTGTATTGAATGGGAGGGGGGGGGGCAATGTGGTTACCTAAAATTATTTTTCTGCTGTGTTAGATTTATTCTATGAAAGAAAATAAAAGACAATGAAAATTGTGATATTGAGCCGAATGTCGACTCAAAAGTTGAGCCATCTAGAGGCGCTACACCGAAATTAAATGTAAAGAGAATCCTTGAAACGCCAGAGAAGTTCCGACTGAATAACGAAGACTTTTCCTGGTTTTGGTAAGTACGAAAGAAAAAATTTGAGTCGAAGCTTGGGCATGGAAAGGGAGATAAGTATTAATAGAAAATTGTGGGAAAACGAATTCGTAGAACTAAGGAAAGTTATCGTAGAATTAGCGAAAGGTTTAACTCAAGCTAACAATGGGATATCTGATCTGAAGAAAATTAAGAACTAAATAATGAGCTAAAGGGATTAAAAATTATCTGATGGAAGTTAAACGTGAAAATGAAAAGATGAAAAACAATGATACTACCAGTGGTGAGAACTTAAAAATACCTCTTTTTTTTTAGTTCTCACTATTTCCTATCCTAACTCACTATCGCTATAGAGCGCTTTGTTTTTGTTATATTTCTTTCGTTTATACTCCAACCGCGAAAATATGTAAAAAGAAATCCTATCCTGTTATTGTACTCCACCCGCCTCCTTCATCTTGCTATTCCTTTCAATAGTTTTGTAGTTTCTCATTTTGAACATCTATTTTTGCTTTCCCTAGTAAGAAATTCCCTGATGTTAATTCATCATTGTCACTTTCAACTCGTGTTTTACGCCATTATTCGTCAAGACCCTGGCATTGTTTATTTACATATGACGTCATAGACAGCCAAGCTTGAGTTGCACTCTCAGGTATTTAAAGAGCTTGTTTTCGTGGCTGTGTTTTGTACAGGCTTTATATTCTTGTACAAGTGTGCTTTTCTTGAATTCGTAATTGAAATAATATAGTGGTAAAGTAGTTTTGTGCATGCGTTGTGTGTATACTTTTGGCATTTGCTACACTTCAATTCTCGTTTGGAAGTGTATTTGGCATTCTGAGCTGGGGTAAATGTGTAGGTATTTATCAAGATGTTTGCCAGCCTGGCACCTGCAATTACCTATATAGTCCATTAGCTCTTATCATTCTGAGTATTTTTAACCCCGGATATAAGTACTGCAAACTAATAGTAATATCAATAGCTATTTAAGGAAAATTAAGATGAGTGGAGGTCTACATTTACCAAGGGGGTAGGTCAGGTCTCACTGGTGCAATTCTTACCTCTAGCTCTTATCAATAACAGCTACGTGGTATAGCAATAGAAAATTTATTATTAATTTTGTAAATTGTATATCAATGTAATATGCAATTTTCTTGGCAGAAATAAAAAAAAAGTTGCTAAAAAAGATTTTATAACTAATGAGGTTGCGCCAGACGAATGGTATGCCATGTTTGTTTTGATAGATGCCAACGTTGAAGAAATGAAAAGGTGATAAATTCGTCTATTCTAACCAAACCTAACCTAACCTGTATTTAGTAAATTGGTACATATAATATAAAGGTTATCTGGATTGTCGTAATTGTGACAGATATTGGCTACCTGTTCAATCACTCTTTCTGATTGTGGGGTATGAAGGTTTCTCATAGTTTGAAGGAATGCATGGATTTCAGCTCAATTGCATTCCTTCAAGAATATATACCTCGCAAAGTACCGAAGTATCGAGGGCATACACCAGGCCTCAATACCCACTCTTTAACCCTTATTGCCCGGAGCACATATGTAAACAAAGCATTTGCTATGCGTTCATAAAAACAATGGATACAATGGCCCATACACTCACATTTTAATTTCATTTACAAATGTACTTGTTATTAAACATAATATGGATGATTATACATCAAAATAAAGCTTAGAGTCTGTATTTTCTTTTGATGAAAAGGAAACTAAGAAAAATTAATATGGATAATGAAAAAAAAATATTAGAATCAGAAAGTTGAAAGACAATTTCATCTTCACCACTAAAACACGCAGACGCCATGACTTTTGCAATGAGGCCGTCTTATATTTGCCTATTTCAAAGGTATTACGCACTGTATAACAATATCTATTATAAGTATTGTTCCTCAGATACTTATCTATTTTTCTATAACCATTTTTTTTCTGATTACGGCACTAATCACAAGAAAAAAAATGGGCAAAATATGTAAACTTTTCCGACGCACTTTGATCAGGAAAGCGAATGTGCCGCTACTGCTGATAAGATTCAATTTATAAGCCACCCTGTGATTGGTTGGCTGGACCACCTCGTGGAAATGATAGGCCAATGGTTGGTCTAGATACATCAAGTCTCGGCTCAGTGTAAACAAAGACGAATATCTTTAAGAACCGCGAAATTTAAACGGAGCCGAAATATCGTCATTAGGACTCTGTCGAACAAACCGATATCTCGGCTCTGTGTCCGATATGGGTTAATGTCATGCCAAACCCGCTCAATAGTAGTATGTACCTCCTGGTCCCCTGGTTTGATGAAGTTTTTCGAGTGATTGGTAGCTTGATGAGTATAACACCACTTGTTAACATTACCTGGACTGGGAGAACAACCGATGCACAAAGTGAAGTTCATTATGTAACTGACATTTCAACTGGACCAGGCAGACAACAAACACTTGACAAACGACAAGATGGCGTCCCGATCCTATGCTAGCAACTTTGTTTGTTAGTATATTTGCTTGTAGCAATTTTTAGAAAATTGAGAGTGGCAAACATTTTGGTATATCATAAAAATATTTGTCAGTCCCACAGCTGCAAACTTGAACTCTGTCGTTGGCTAGCTCTAATCATTGTGAGCATTTTGAGCTCAATACATTGACATTGGCAGCGATTAAAAAATCAAGATTGGCAAGCATCTTTATGTTTATCAATGTGTGTATCTTATTTACTTACATTGTTCTTACATTCTTATCGGGAATGGAGCTCCATTCAGTCCTCCTCAGTAGGAAAATAAGAAATTCATAAAGTTCACTCGCAATTCAATGTGCACTGATTATGATATTCTTGTGAGTAAAATATTTCTTGATATTCACTCCTCATGCCCATGTCATATCAATTAGAAGTCATTGCATTATAGTATGAGCAGTTATACCTTTCCTTATCCAGTCTTACATAGGTACTGGATGCAGGTCATGTAACCTATATGTCCAGATTACTTTCAGCTTGGGTAGGTCAGGCCTCTGATTTGTGTCTTCTTTGTCCTCCCTCAATTGACCTTGCCCAGGTGTGTCCACTAGTATAAGACTTTCTTCCAAATTGAATTTAGTCTCCTGATTGGCCCAAAATTGACCAAGTCTCCTTATACATTGTATGACAGTATAAGCATGATTTAAGGTCTTCTCTTTTTCTGTATGAAGCTGATGGAGAGGGGGTGTCACCAATTAAGTGAAGCATCTTTGCCATGGATGTACTGTGTCTTGCTGCATTGCTTTTGACCCAGAGCAGTGGGAGGGATATAGGGATGACCCATTATCCAAAATGAGCAAAGATGAGAGGGAGGAAAAGGTGGTGGATGGGAGCAAAATGGCTGGGAGTGGGTGTGAGCTTTTTGTGTGTGTGTGTGTATATGTGTGTCTGTGTATTTACCTAGTTGTATTATATGGGAAGGAAGCTATGCTTGTGGTGACCCATCTTTGTATCTTTCAGCATCAAGTTTTTCCTTAAAATTTTGAATAGTGTTTGCACACACTGTTTCCTTATCTAATTTATTCCAGGTATCCAGCACTCTATGTGGGAAGCTATTTTTTTCAGATCTCTTCTATAGTTATTTTTTTTTTTAGTTTATTTTCTTGTCCTCTTGTTTTTCCATTGTCCCATTTTAATAAATCATCCCCACCTAGGATGTCCATTCCTTTCATGATTCTATAAATAGTCAGCAGATCTCCTCTTTCCCTTCTTTGTTCCAGAGTTGGTAGTTCCAATTTGGACAATCTTTGTTCATATGTTAATTTGGAGAGAGTAGGTGCCAACTTTGTCATTGCTCTTTGTATTCTAATTTCTTTATATTCTTTTTAGTACTGGGTGTCCATAGTGTTGCTGCATACTCCACTTCTGTTCTTATTAGTGTAATATTTTTTTAATCATTTACTCATCCAAGTAGTCAAATGACACTTTCATTGACCTTAATAGGTTGAAGGTTTCTCCGACTATTTTATTGATATGTTTGTCTGGTGTCATGTCTTTGCTGATTAATTATTACTCCAAGGTCTCTGTGTGAGTTCACTTGTTTGACCTCTTTATCAATTTTATAATTCTTGATATTCTATTTTTATTTTTTCCAAACTCCATTATACTATGCTTCTTGATATTGAAGTTCACTTCCCACTTTTGAGTCCATTTCCAGATTTTGTCCTGGTCTAACTGTAATAATTCACAATCCTCCTCTGTTCTTACTTTCTTTAGTATTTTTGCGTCATCTGCGAAGAAATTAATATAACACTCCATTCCTTCAACCATGTCATTTATATATATGTCAAACATGATTGGAGCCAATACCGAACCTTGCTGGACACCACTTATCATTTTTCCCAATTTGAGTATTTGTCTAACTACTACCCTCATTTTTCTCCCAGTCAGGAAGTCTTCCATCCATTTCAATAATTTTCCTTTGGTGCCATCTATTGATTCTATTTTTCTTATTAATTTCTTGTGTGGTACTTTAGCAAATGCTTTTTGAAGGTCTTGAAAGGTACAGTCTGCCCATCCACCCTCTCTTGTATTATTTCTATTAGTCTCGAATAGAAGCAGGTCAGGTTTGTTGTACATGACCTTCCTTGTCTAAATCCAAATAGATATGGATTCGGTGTATTTTTTTCTTCCAGCTGTTTAACCCATCTATTTTGATAACGTTTTCACATATTTTTGCTATTGTGCTTGTTAGGGAGACTGGTCGTTGGTTGGATTTCCTTTTTTTCCTCCCTTATATATTGGTACAATATTTGCATTTTTCCAGTCCTGTGGTACCTTTCCTTCTTTGAGTATTTAATTATATTGTATATTTTGTCCATCAACTCCTATATGCATTCTTTAAATATCTAATTTGCAATTCCATCCGGACCATGTCATTTTCTGACATCAAAGTTTTTTATTTGGTCTCTTATTTCCTTCCTTGTTACAGTTATTTCTTTCATGTGGGGGTTGTCTCTCTCCCTCTATTCCCTCACAGTTCTGTGAACTTTCAATTGTGAATACCAATTTGAAATTACTGTTCATAATTTCAGCTATTTCTACTTCTTTATATTCATAATTTCCCTGGTGCAGCTTTCCAATTTCTTGCTTATTTTTCAGTTTACAATTTACATACCTGTAAAATAGTTTAGGTTGTTCCTTGTATTTTTCTGTTATACCTCTTTCATAGTTTCTCTTTTCATCTGCATATTTTTACATAATCATTTCATAGTTTGATACATGTTTGCCATTTACTTTTTTTTTTCCATCTTTTCCAGGCTTTGTCTCTTCTATCCTTAGCCTCACTACATTTTTTGTAGTACCAGCTTTTTATGTATACTCTTTCAGTTGATGAAAGCTTTTATTGGGAGAGAAAAAGGACCAATATTTATTTGCTCAGGGAGATATGAACTATAAAATATGAGCATGCTACTATTTTCTCTTATTTTTGTAACTCAGTGAACTTTGTCAGGGCATAATTAATATTTCCGAGAATTTGTGTAGGTCTTGGTTGTAGATATGTGGTTTGCAGTAATTGAATGTTCAGTGCGATTTGATGGATTTGTAAATTCCATCTGAAGGGCAAGGTAGATGGAGGAGTATTATGGTCGCTGTTAAATCCTTACCTCGGATCATCTTGACCATATATTTTGAGGTTATTTTTAGGGAACACTCCAGTCTCTCTAGATACTTAGCAGCATGGATAAAGTTACCTCTATTTTCCTTATAGTATGTCACAAACCAGTTAGATGTAGTGGTGTGGTGAAATTTGGTAGCACATTCTTTAGCATCATTGAAGAAGTTGGGATAGTAATCATTCTCATTGTCAAGTACATTCCTTGATCGAATGATCTCAGCAATTAGGCTGTCATTTTCAAGGAGGGAAATGCTCAAATGGTATAAAAACTCATATAGTATCCAACTTTAAAATTGATTAAGGTTAAGAGGCAGGGACACCTAAACTGAGATAATACTAATATCAAATAAAGGTTTCACAAGAAAAGTTATTTAATTTTATTTTGTGTATTTATTTTTTGACAGCATTATGACACAAGTGTCACAACCAGTAAGGGAGTCACAGGCTTCCTGGAAGATAACTGGGTTTTGTGTATATAATGCCTCTGTGTTTAAATGACCTGTAGGTTGAAAATGTTAAAGCACTAATTCTCACATTATACATTGTATTCTTGCCACATATACTGGGGTTGCACCTTTGATAACAGTTCCTTCCTGATTACATCATGATTGTTGAGATTGTTTTAGTAGGTATATCCAATATTTATTTTCCATTAGACAAACAGGTATAATACTTAATGTGACAAGATGAAATATGGAAAGTTCCTCTACAATTTCATTTATTATGCTGAAATAATAACACAGGTACACCACTTACCAGTGTATCTGAAAGGATGTGACTTGCATCGCTTATTTGGGTCAGATGAGATGAACTGCATAAACCTTCCTAGAGTTGGTCAGATTTAGATTCTGGTCTTGTGAGGCCAAACATGGAATGTTGTGGAATTATGTTAAAATATGACTGCTTTGGCCAGCTGGGCCATTTCCCTCTTCCAAATTTCAAGACATGATGAAAAAGCCAGAGCACAAATTGAATCATTCCAGATGTGGTAGGTAGAGTATGCATGTAGCTATTGGATGGTTTTCAGCACATTTCTAATGAAAAAGTAGAATGCAATATATAATAGCACCATATCTGTTAGTATTTTCATCTATTTTATGTTACATTTTGGCAAGTACAAAGGGTCTGTTTAGGTACAAAGGGACTTGAATATGAAATGGCTTGTGTACACAACATTCACAATCGTATTAGTGTCTTATGCAATTTCTAAGGGTTAGATGTCAATCTTAAGATTCCATTTTTTTTTCCAGGAAGAGGGTAACTATCACCATTCCTTTGGAAGAGCTATCCATAGAATCCATATGTGTCACACAATGAAGAGGATCCAGTGTGACAGCTACGGCACATCTATATCATGAATTATCTTAAATATCACGTGGTGACCCACACTGGAGAGAAGCCTTTCAAGTGTGACCTTTGCAATTCTGCTTTCTCATAAAAGCGTGGTCTCATGGTACAAAAGTCACTTCAAAGATCATGTGGTGACCCTCACAGGAGACTTTCCAGTGTGACCTTTGAAATTCTACTTTCTCACAAAAGGGTTCTCTTATACAGCATATGAGGACCCACAGAGTAGAGAAGCCTTACCGATGTGACTTGTGCAATGCAGCTCTCTTATGAAAGAATCGCCTCAAATTTCATATGATCACCCACACTGAAGAGAAGCCATTCCAGTGTGGCCTGTGCAATAAATCTTTCACACAAAAGTGTTTCCTAAAAGATCACGTGATGACCCACACAGGAGAGAAGCCTTTACAGTGTGACCTGTGCAGTTCTGTTTTCTCACATAAGGGTAATCTCACAGTGCATATGTTGATCCACACAGAAAAGCCATTCCAATGCAGCCTGTGTAATTCTGCTTATTCAGTAAAGAGGTCTCTCACAATCCATATGAGGACCCACACAGGAGAGAAATCTTACCAATGTGACCAGTGCAATTCTGCTTTCTCACATAAGGGTTCTCTCACACAGCATATGGGGATCCACACAGGAGAGAAGCCTTTCCAATGCAACCTGTGTGATTCTGTTTTCTCACAAAAGTATGTTCTCACAAGGCATATAAGGACCCACACAGGAGTGAAGCCTTTCCAGTGTGACCTTTGTGATTCTGCTTTTTCACAAAAGGGTGATCTCACAAGGCATATCAGGACCCACTCAGGAGAGAAGCCATTTCATTGTGACCTGTGTGATTCAGCTTTCTCAGAAAAAGGTAATCTTGCAAAGCATATGATGACCCACACAGGAGAGAAGCCTTTCCAGTGTGACCTGTGCAATTCTGCTTTCTCACTAAAGTGTTCTCTCACAAAGCATATAAGGACCCACTCAGGAGAGAAGCCTTTCCAGTGTGACCTGTGTGATTCTGCTTTCTCACAAAAGTGTGATCTCACAAAGCATATGAGGACCCACACAGGAGAGAAGCCTTTCCAATGTGACCTGTGTGATTCTGCTTTCTCATATAAGGGTTCTCTCACAAAGCATATGAGGACTCATACAGGAGAGAAGCCTTTCCAATGTGACCTGTGTGATTCTGCTTTCTCACAAAAGGGTTCTCTCATAAAGCATATGAGGACCCACTCAGGAGAGAAGCCTTTCCAGTGTGGCCTGTGTGATTCTGCTTTCTCACTAAAGGGTGGTCTCACAATGCATATGAGGACCCACACAGGAGAGAAGCCTTTCCAATGTGACCTGTGTCATTCTGCTTTCTCACATAAGGGTTCTCTCACAAAGCATATGAGGACTCATACAGGAGAGAAGCCTTTCCAATGTGACCTGTGTGATTCTGCTTTCTCACGAAAGGGTTCTCTCACAAAGCATATGAGGACTCACACAGGAGAGAAGCCTTTCCAATGTGACCTGTGTGATTCTGCTTTTTCACGAAAGGAACATCTCATACAGCATATGAGGACCCACTCAGGAGAGAAGCCTTTCCAGTGTGGCCTGTGTGATTCTGCTTTCTCAATAAAGGGTTCTCTCACACAGCATATAAGGACCCACACAGGAGAGAAGCCTTTCCATTGTAACCTGTGTGATTCTGCTTTCTCAGTAAAGGGTTCTCTCACAAGTCATATCAGGACCCACACAAGGAGAGAAACCTTTCCATTGTGACCTGTGCAGTTTTGCTTCCTTACACAAGGGCAATCTTAAAAAGCAAATGAGGGCGCACACAGGAGAGAAGCCTTTCCAGTGTGACCTGTGCATTGCAGATTTCTCAAAAAAGGATCATCTCACAAAGCATATAAGGAGCCACACAGGAGAGGTTTTCTAGTGTGACCTCTGCAACTCTGCTTGTTCACAAAAGCATATGAAGACTCACACAGGAGAGAAGCCTTTCCAGTTTGACCTTGTAGATTCTGGTTTTTCACATAAGACTTCTCTCACAAGGTATATGAGGATAGGTATTGGAGAGAAGCCATTCCTGTATAGCCTTTGTACCTGTGGACCATGCATGGTGGAGGTCACTACTTTCTCCACCACCTGTGCGATGCAGCTTTCTCACAAAAGGAGTCTCTCACAAAGCATATGAGGACCCACACAAGTCTCCCAAATGTCACATGGTGATTCAAGCTGGTGAGAATCCATTCCAGTGTGATTTGTGCAATGAACACTGTTCCTTCTAAGCTGTGTGCCTGCACACACATTTTACAACTATCGCATGAAGAAAAAAATGTACACAAGGTTTTCACGATGAAATTGAATTTGTCAAATAAATTGTATAATTTCATAATAATGAGTTAAAGCAAAGATGTTATTTTGAGAGTATGTCAGTGACTTGTAAAATGGAATTGTACACAAGCATATTTCTAAACTCATCTAACTAGGTGGAAGTTATTTTTACAAAATGTCCTTGCTGATACTCTCTCATGAGATATCAGTATAAGGCAAAAGGTGTGACACCCTAGAGTGAACGTGATATTGATAATAATAATAACAACAACAACAATAATAATAAATAAAATAATAATAATGTCTGCTATTGTCATGCCCTTGCGTGATTATGATAAAAATAGCATGTGGTTATCTGTCTTGTGTTGAACCGTATGTTGTATTTTGATAAGAATTAAAAGTTTTATTTAAATTATATTGTATTATTTGTAATGTAATTTTATTAAGAATCGTGTGATTTTATATAGATTGTGTGGTATGAGAACTGAGGAGATACACATAGGGGAAGTACGTTCTCGACGTCCGATCCATTTACGTAATGATTACCTGGCGCTCCGCACAAATGCGCAGTGTTGACAACATCAGCGAAGGTTATATAAGAGAACATATCTACAAAGTAATGTCGTAACACATTCGTAAATTTCTAGAAATGAAATAGATGATATCCATATATTTCGATCACGGACTGTGATCCTCCTCAGTGGAATACAGAGTAGTGGAGCAAAAGGCATGTCTTATATACAGAGAAAGAAGAAGGAACATGGGCAGGGGTCAAGTGGCGTCTAATGTTTTGGGAGGTGGATAATAGATTGCCATTTCTAGATATTCTACTAATACGACATCAGGATCATTTGTCTTTTACAGTGTACAGAAAACCCACACATACGGGGAGTTATGTACACTTTTTCAGCCATCATCCAGATATAATTAAATATAGTGTTGCCTCAGGTCTTTTCCTGAGGGCACTCAGATTATGTAGTCCATTTGGAAATGGAGATAACGGCCATTAGGAATCAACTAAAAAGAATAGGGTATCCTGATTGGTTTTTAAATGGAGCCCTAAGCAAAGCCAAAATTAGTCACTATGGATCCACTTCCCATTCCACTAAGAATTTCATATGAGACAAAAACTCTATCAAATTGCCTTATAATAAGTCCTTAAATGATAGTTCGCAATTTCTACAAAAGAAAGACATAAACTTTGTTTTTAGTTTTCCCAATAACTTGTCCAAGAAAATAGTTAATGTACATCAAAGACCTAGAGAAGAAATAAATCAAGGTGTCTATAAACTTCCATGCTCGGATTGTAATAAGGTATATTGGGGACAAACAAGGTAGAGATTTACACACTAGAATGAACCAACACAAGAATTCAGTTAAATATGCACAACAAAATTCCGCTGTCTTCCAACTCGTAGACAAGGAAGGCCATCGTATGGATTGGAATAAGGCCAAAATTACTTTGAATTCAAAGTGCAGTTTCAAAAGGGAAATAATAGAATCCTCCTTGATAGATAAATTTCCTAATTTTATTATTTCAAATGGACAATGGTCACCAGACTGTATTACTACCTGGGCAGTCAATAAATGATTACCATCTTTGGTGAAGGCGGATGATTTGCCCCGCAAAGCATTAGACGCCACTTGAGCCCTGCCCATGTTCCTTCTTCTTTCTCTGTATATAAGACATGCCTTTTGCTCCACTATGTATTCCACTGAAGAGGATCACAGTCCGTGATCGAAATATATGGATATCATCTATTTCATTTCTTATCCAACACATTGGGTTCTTGTTGAAGAGAACATGTAATAAGAACATAATAATGAAGGAGACTGCAAGAGAATATAATGCCTACACTTGGCAGTTCTATGTGAATTACCATCTATCACTCCCATCCATAAAGCTGTTTAACCATTACTTAGTACAACTGATAGTTTCAGCGGTCACTACATGGTTACTAACTCTATTTCATTCGTTGACCTCCCAATTAGTAAACCAATTCTTGCCTATTTCCTCCTTTAATCTAAATTTGTGCAATTTAAATCCATTACTGCCAATCCTGCCCTGTTGTCTAAATGACATGACTTTAGTCCGGCAGTAGAGAGGGTCAAGGTCAAATTGATTTTTATTTTTTATTTTTTTCTCGATTGATTATTGCTGTATATGGTCTCTGTAAATAATTCCAGGTGGGTGTGAAGATGTAACTCTTGGGCAATTTGAAGTAATCAAGATGGCGGACAGGAGGGGTCATTTCCGGAAGTACGATTCCAATTTTGTCCATAACTTTACTTCAAAGGCACAGAGAGACGCAAATTTGGTGTCTATACCCTCATTTTTAGGTATCAGCAATTGAATGGTGTAATAAAAAAGTACTTGCCTTTGTCCGCCATCTTGGAATTCAAAATGGCCACCAATTTAACGTCTTTTTAATGAACAATATGTCGCGGTACACATGATTTGTCACTTTAAATCCAATATGTTTGACTAATATGCCCTACTATGAAATTATATGACGTTAGGACTTATAGTATTACATTTTACGATATATGTTTTATCTATTAGTTTGCAGTTATCATGCTTTGATTTAAAGAATAGTTTAAATATATTATATACAACAATAATCAAGAGAAAAAAAACTTTAACAATCAGTTTGAGGTTAGGCCTATTTTGGCCTTCTTACTGCCGGACTACTTTGCGTCATCCTTGATAAAGCCTTTGACTTACTTGAACACCTCTATTGGATCACCCCCCCCACACACACACACACACACACACGCACTCTTCATCTTTCCGGAGAGCGTAAGTTAAGATGCTTAAGCCTCTCCTCATAAGGCAAACTTCTGAGCCCATGTATCATTTTGATCATTCCCCTCTGTACTGATTCCAGTGAATTGATGTCCATTCTATAGAAACAGAGACCAAAAGTGTACCGTATATTCAAGGATGGGTCTAACGCTAGAGTGTGATAATTACCCCTGCACTTTTATTCGTAACCGTCCTAGCACTGAAACCTGATGCTCTGTTAGCTTTATTCCTAGCACTATTACACTGTTTCCTGGATTTAAGGTCAGGGCTCACTAGAACTCCCAAGTCTCGCACTCAGTTTTCTCCAAAATGTGTTATCCAAATTATATCTGCTTTCGAGGTTGTGTAGCCCTACGTTTAACATGCTGCACTTTTGATATATTAAAGTCCATTTGTCATTTCACTGACCATGTAAACAATTTGTTAAGATCATCCTGTAGAATCTCAGCGTCGTCTCCTGATCTAATTAGGCATCCTGTTATATTGTCATCCGCACGCAAACTTACTGATATCGCTGGTAATCCCATTCTCCAAGTCATTTATGTACATAATGAACAATAAGAGACCCAGAACTGAACCCTGGGGAACTGCACTAGAAACACTCCATTTTGAATTTAATATCATTTATGGTGATCTGTTGTTTTCTGTCACTGATCCAAGTTCTAATACATTGTAACACTTTTCCTCCCATTTTTATTGAGTAGTCTCTCGTGAGAGGGAAAATGGGGTGGCCAGACGTCCTACTGTAGGCAGGACCGTCCTGGTTTTTTTTTAGCACTGTCCTCCATGCAGTGCCACCTCAAGCAGGACGTTAAAGACATTGGCAGATTGGAAAAAGTACAACGGCGAGCCACAAAACTGAATCCAAATATAAAAAATAAATCATACAAAAAACCGACTAAAACATATGAATCTGTTTTCCTTAAAAGAGTGTAGACTCAGAGGTGACTTGATACAAGTCTTTAAGGGGACCTGTGGACGCGATCACTCGAAAAATTCTGGCACATGAACGAATTTTAGGTAAACATTAAAAATAATCTCTATGATTGTGAAACACTTCGACCAAATATTACAGCTCAATTCAGGTTATATATATATATATATATATATATATATATATATATATATATATATATATATATATATATATATATGTATACAGAATAAAATAGATAAATTATTGGCAACCTCTGGCAACTCCATTGTATATTGGAATGGTCAAAATTTCGATAGCCATTTCTGCTTTGTTTATATGGGAACTCTTCCCCTACGAAAGACTACTTACTAAATTAGCTTCACATGGAATAAGTGGTAGCCTATTAAGTTGGAGTAGTAAGTGGTTGAATGATCGAAAACAGAGTTGTTTTAAATGGAAAACTTCTAGATGGAAAAATGTTACGAGTGAAGTTCCTCAAGGTTCCGTTCTTTTGCCACTTCTATCCATAGTATGTATAAATGATATAGACCACGGACTAAAATCTACTGTTTCCAAATTTGCTGATGATACAAAACTGTGTGGAATGGCAAATGATCACTTAAACCAATTAGATATTCAAGAAGAATTAGATAAATTACAGCAATGGTCTGATATGTACAAGGGGTGAAAGTGGCAGTAGACTGGAAGTGAGTATTAAGGGAGAGAGACTGGAGGGAGTGGATAGTTTTAGATACTTGGGTGCATCCAAGTCTATTACACTATCCACTTCTTCAGTCGCTCTCCCTTAATACTCACTTCCAGTCTTCTGCCACTTTCACCCCTTGTACATCTCATCACCTTACTTTTACCGACATTTATCTTCAAATTTCTTCTTTCACACACTCTCCCAAACTCTGTCACCAACTTCCTCAATCCCTCCTCTGATTCTGCTACAAGCGCAGTGTCGTCCGCAAACAACAGTTGGAGCACCTCCCACTTTTCTTCATTTTCTTTAAACATCTCAAATCCCTGACCCACCACCCTTACATTTACCTCTCGCATAACGGAGGGACAGTAGCAGTACTAAAAGTTTCATCATTTCTCTGTGAGCAGAGTCCTCCTCTATCACAGACAAAATTATGTGTAGCTCTGGTCCGTAGAGGCACCCCATATAGACCCTAAAGTATCAAGTGCATGCTACTTTGCCATAACAACATGCAGCCAATACCCCAGACGGGCTGCAATGAGAAATAGACATTTGGGAATGGATGCTAAGAGGAGATTGTATGAAGGAGTGACTGTGCCAACAGCACTGTATGGGACAGAAACATGAAACATAAGAGAGGAAGAGAGAAGAAGTTTGAATGTGTTTGAGATGAGGTGTCTGAGAAGTATGATAGGGGTTACTAGTCTGGATAGAGTGAGAAATGAGGAGGTGAGGATGATAACGGGGGTGGAAAGGGAGTTGGGAGATAGGGTGGATGAAAGAGTATTGGGGTGATTTGGACACAAGGAAAGAATGGGTGAAGAATTGTGAAAGAGGTGTGGAAGGCAGAGGTGGAAGGAGTGAACATGAGGTGGTGACCTAACATGAGATGGATGGATGGATGGGGTAAAAGAGGCTTTGGGGAAGAGATGGATGTCTGTTGAGGAAGAACGGGAGAGGACAGAAGACAGGGGTGAATGGAGAATGGTAGTATATGGATGATGTTGTGATCCATGAGGAGGAATGGGTGGGGGATGGGGGGGGGTGAGGGGTTATGCATGAGAAAAAATTGATGCAGCCCGAAGGGATTTCTCCCCGTCTTTTCCTTGTCTGCATGAGGGGGGGGGGGTCGCCGATTTAATGAAGCGGCCTTGCTGTGGATGTGCTGTGTCTTGCAACACTGCTTCTGACCCAGGGCAGTGGACAAGATACAGGGATGACCCGTCATCCAGGAGGTGTCAAGAGAAGAGGGAGGGAAGAGGGTGGAGGTGAGTAGAGTGTGGTGGGGATGGAATGGATGGGAGTGGTTTTTATGCCTTTTTTTTCTACCTCCCTTACAAGGGGTGAAAGAGCCTTTTTTATGCGTATGTATATGATTGACGGAAAGTTAAGATTTTAGCCTCACAATTGACCGACCACGGCCAGGAACTTACGATATGAGAAGTCTACGTTAGGAGCTATTGGACAATATAAATATCATGTTAGATATACGTGTGTGCGTGAGTCTGGAATTTTACCCTAACCTTACCTAAGGTAAATATTTACTATAACACACACACACACACACACACACACACACACACACACACACACACACACACACACACACACACACACACACACACACACACAGTGGCACAGTTGGTAGAGCGCTGATCTGGGAAGTAGAAGTGCTCCCAGTACCCAGTTCGAATCCTGCCCAGGGCCGAAATTATTTTGGTATCGCTGTGCCTCGGGTCGTTACTCTGACTCTCGTGGGCGGGGAGTTGGGTGTGTGTGTGTGTGTGTGCAAGGTCATAGCATTACCCATAGATCGGACCTACGAGCTCTGAGCTCTCTTCCAGGAGGGAAATAGCTGTCGATCACGAGTCCAACACGTGATCCAAGGACCAAGTGAATACACACTGGAGTCAGAAATGGGAAGTGGACTTTAATACTAAGAAGTGTAGCATAATGGAGTTTGGAAAAAGCAAAAACAGAATATCAGGAAAATATACAATTGGAACCAAGGAGGTAAAGAAGGCTGGATCCGAAAAAGATTTGGGGGGTAATTATCACAAACGACTTGTCCTATGATAAACAGATTAACAAAATTGTCGGAGAGGCCTACAACTTGCTAAGATCAATAAAAGTGGCATTTGCATACTTGGACGAAGACATGATAAAAAAAAATATTGGTTATATTGATATAGACTAGAGTATACCCAGTACCAAAAAGAATATAAAGCACTTGCAAACCTATCATATGAGGAGAGATTGGCTAAACTGGAGTTACCAATGCTGGAGCAAAGAAGAGAGAGATGTGACCTACTGACCATCTACAGAATCATGAAAGGCAGAGATACTTGACAGAGAGGACTTACCAAACTGGGACAAGAGGGCATGGAAAGAAAAAAAAAAACATAGCTATAGAAGAGAACTGAAGAAAAACAGTTTTCCACAAAGAGTAGTGGACACTTGGAACAAACTGAATAATGAAATAGTATGCGCAAAAACCATTCATGAGTTTAAAAGTAAACTAGACAGTGCGATATACAAAGGCGGGACACCACGAGCATAGCTCCCCTGCCCGCAAAATACAACTAGGTAAATACACTGAGCTCTCTTCCAGGAGGGAAATAGCTGTCGATCACGAGTCCAACACGTGATCCAAAGACCAAGTGAACACACACACACACACACACACACACACACACACGCACGCACACGCACACAAGGTGGCGCTGTAGGTAGAGTCCCTGACTGTCACTGCGGCGGTCCGGGGAATCAAATCCTACCCAGGGCTGAAATAATTTCAGTATCGCTGCGCTTTGAGTCGTTACTCCAACTCTTGTGGGCGAGGAGTAGGGTGTGTGTGTGCGTGTAAGGTCACAGCATTACCCATAGATCGGTCATGCGAGCTCTGATCTCTCCGGGAGGAAAACAACTGTCAATGACGAGTCCAACACGTGATCCAAAAACCAAGGTGAATCACACACACACCTATCAACTAGAGCTCGGAAGTATGCCGAACAAGACGAAAATTCTCA
The DNA here is from genome assembly GCF_046742065.1 of Oratosquilla oratoria. Taxonomy (NCBI): domain Eukaryota; kingdom Metazoa; phylum Arthropoda; class Malacostraca; order Stomatopoda; family Squillidae; genus Oratosquilla; species Oratosquilla oratoria. The sequence continues at coordinate 55,396,617 of NC_134788.1, forward strand.
ATAGTGCAAGGAAAACAAGAAGCCTGGTTTGTATTGAATGGGAGGGGGGGGGGGCAATGTGGTTACCTAAAATTATATTTCTTCTGTGTTAGATTTATTCTATGAAAGAAAATAAAAGACAATGAAAATTGTGATTTTGAACCGAATGTCGACTCAAAAGTAGAACCATCTAGAGGCGCTACACCGAAATTAAATGTAAAGAGAATCCCTGAAACGACAGAGAAGTTCCGACTGAATAACGAAGACTTTTCCTGGTTTTGGTAAGTACGAAAGAAGAAATTTGAGTCGAAGCTTGGGCATGGAAAAGGAGATAAGTATTAATTGAAAATTGTGGGAGAACGAATTCGTAGAACTAAGGAAAGATATTGTAGAATTAGCGAAAGGTTTAACTCAAGCTAACAATGAGATATCTGATCTGAAGAAAATTAAGAACTAAATAATGAGCTAAAGGGATTAGAAATTATCTGATGGAAGTTAAACGTGAACATGAAAAGATGAAAAATAATTATATTACCAATAGTGAGAATTTAAAAATACCTCTTTTTTTTATAGTTCTATTTCCTATCCTAACTGACTATCGCTATAAACCGCTTTATTTTTGTTTGGTTTCTTTCGTTTATACTCCAACCGCGAAAATATGTAAAAAATTCCTATCCTGTTTTTGTACTCCGCCGGCCTCCTTCATCCTGCTATTCCTTTCAATAGTTTTGTTGTTTCTCCTTTTGAACATTTATTTTTGCTTTCCCTAGTAAGAATTTCCCTGATGTTAATTTATCATCGTCACTTTTAACTCGTGTTTTACGCCCTTATTCGTCAAGATCCTGGCATTGTTTATTTACATATGACGTCATAGACAGCCAAGCTTGAGTTGCACTCTCAGGTATTTGAAGAGCTTGTTTTCGTGGCTGTGTTTTGTACAGGCTTTATATTCTTGTACAAGTGTCCTTTTCTTGAATTCGTAATTGAAATAATATAGTGGTAAAGTAGTTTTGTGCATGCGTTGTGTGTATACTTTTGGCATTTGCTACACTTCAATTCTCGTTTGGAAGTGTATTTGGCATTCTGAGCTGGGGTAAATGTGTAGGTATTTATCAAGATGTTTGCCAGCCTGGCACCTGCAATTACCTATATAGTCCATTAGCTCTTATCATTCTGAGTATTTTTAACCCCGGATATAAGTACTGCAAACTAATAGTAATATCAATAGCTATTTAAGGAAAATTAAGATGAGTGGAGGTCTACATTTACCAAGGGGGTAGGTCAGGTCTCACTGGTGCAATTCTTACCTCTAGCTCTTGTCAATAACAACTACATGGTATAGCAATAGAAAATTTATTATTAATTTTGTAAATTGTATATCAATGTAATATGCAATTTTCTTGGCGGAAATAAAAAAAAGTTGCTAAAAAAGATTTTATAACTAATGAGGTTGAGCCAGACGAATGGTATGCCATGTTTGTTTTGATAGATGCCAACGTTGAAGAAATGAAAAGGTGATAGATTCATCTATTCTAACCTAACCAAACCTAACCTAACCCGTATTTAGTAAATCGGTACATATAATTTAAAGGTTATCTGGATTGTCGTTATTGTGACAGATGTTGGCTGCCTGTTCAATCACTCTTTCTGATTGCAGGGTATAAAGGTTTCTCATAGTTTGAAGGAATGCATGGATTTCAGCTCCATAGCATTCCTTCAAGAATATATACCTCGCGAAGTACCGAAGTACCGAGGGCATACACCAGGCCTCAATACCCACTCTTTAATGTCATGCCAAACCCGCTCAATAGTAGTATGTACCTCCTGGTCCCCTGGTTTGATGAAGTTTTTCGAGTGATTGGTAGCGTGATGAGTATAACACCACTTGTTAACATTACCTGGACTGGGAGAACAACCGATGCACAAAGTGATGTCCATTATGTAACTGACATTTCAACAGGACCAGGCAGATGACAAACACTTGACAAATGACAAGATGGCGTCCCGATCCTGTGCTAGCAATTTTGTTTGTTAGTATATTTGCTTGTAGCAATTTTTAGAAAATTGAGTGGCAAACATTTTGGTATATCATAAAAATATTTGTCAGTCCCTCAGCTGCAAACTTGAACTCTGTCGTTGGCTAGCTCTAATCATTGTGAGCATTTTGAGCTCAATACATTGACATTGGCAGCGATTAAAAAATCAAGATTGGCAAGCATCTTTATGTTTATCAATGTGTGTATCTTATTTACTTACATTGTTCTTACATTCTTATCGGGAATGGAGCTCCATTCAGTCCTCCTCAGTAGGAAAATAAAAAATTCATAAAGTTCACTCGCAATTCAATGTGCACTGATTATGATATTCTTGTGAGTAAAATATTTCTTGATATTCACTCCTCATACCCATGTCATATCAATTAGAAGTCATTGCATTATAATATTAGCAGTTATACCTTTCCTTATCCAGTCTTACGTAGGTACTGGATGCAGGTCATGTAACCTATATGTCCAGATTACTTTCAGCTTGGGTAGGTCAGACCTCTGATTTGTGTCCTCTTTGTCCTCCCTCAATTGACCTTGACCAGTTGTGTCCACTAGTGTGAGACTTTCTTCCAAATTGAATTTAGTCTCCTGATTGGCCCAAAATTGACCAAGTCTCCTTTTACATTGTATGACAGTATAAGCATGATTTAAGGTCTTCTCTTTTTCTGTATGAAGCTGATGGAGAGGGGGTGTCACCAATTAAGTGAAGCATCTTTGCCATGGATGTACTGTGTCTTGCTGCATTGCTTTTGACCCAGAGCAGTGGGAGGGATATAGGGATGACCCATTATCCAAAATGAGCAAAGATGAGAGGGAGGAAAAGGTGGTGGATGGGAGCAAAATGGCTGGGAGTGGGTGTGAGCCTTTTGTGTGTGTGTGTATGTGTGTCTGTGTATTTACCTAGTTGTGTTGTATGGGAAGGGAGCTATGCTCGTGGTGACCTCTCTTTGTATCTTTCAGCATCAAGTTTTTTTTTTAAATTGTGAATAGTGTTTGCACACACTGTTTCCTTATCTAATTTATTCCAGGTATCCAGTACTCTATGTGGGAAGCTATTTTTTTCAGATCTCTTCTATAGTTATCCTTTTCGAGTTTCTCATGTCCTCTTGTTTTTCCATTGTCCCATTTCAATAAATCATCCCTATCAAGTATTTCCATTCCTTTCATGATTCTATAATCAGTAGATCTCCTCTTTCTCTTCTTTGTTCCAGAGTTGGTAGTTCCAATTTGGATAATTTTTTTCCATATGTTAATTTGGAGTCAGTGCCAACTTTGTCATTGCTCTTTGTATTCTAATTTCTTTATATTCTTTTTAGTACTAGGTGTCCAGTGTTGCTGCATACTCCAGTTTTGGTCTTATTAGTGTAATATTTTTTTAATCATTTACTCATCCAAGTAGTCAAATGACACTTTCATTGACCTTAATAGGTTGAAGGTTTCTCCGACTATTTTATTGATATGTTTGTCTGGTGTCATATCTTTGCTGATTATTACTCCAAGGTCTCTGTCTGAGTTCACTTTTTTGACTTCTTCACCAATTTTATAATTCTTGATATTCTATTTTTATTTTTTCCAAACTCCATTATACTACACTTCTTGATATTGAAGTTCACTTCCCACTTTTGAGTCCATTTCCAGATTTTGTCCTGGTCTAACTGTAATAATTCACAATCCTCCTCTGTTCTTACTTTCTTTAGTATTTTTGCGTCATCTGCGAAGAAATTAATATAACACTCCATTCCTTCAACCATGTCATTTATATATATGGCAAACATGATTAGGCCCAATACCAAACCTTGCTGGACACCACTTATCATTTTTCCCAATTTGAGTATTTGTCTAATTACTACCCTCATTTTTCTCCCAGTCAGGAAGTCTTCCATCCATTTCAATAATCTTCCTTTTGTGCCATCTATTGATTCTATTTTTCTTATTAATTTCTTGTGTGGTACTTTAGCAAATGCTTTTTGAAGGTCTTGAAAGGTACAGTCTGCCCATCCACCCTCTCTTGTATTATTTCTATTAGTCTCGAATAGAAGCAGGTCAGGTTTGTTGTACATGACCTTCCTTGTCTAAATCCAAATAGATATGGATTCGGTGTATTTTTTTCTTCCAGCTGTTTAACCCATCTATTTTGATAACTTTTTCACATATTTTTGCTATTGTGCTTGTTAGGGAGACTGGTCGTTGGTTGGATTTCCTTTTTTATATTGTATATTTTGTCCATCAACTCCTATATGCATTCTTTAAATATCTAATTTGCAATTCCATCCGGACCATGTCATTTTCTGACATCAAAGTTTTTTATTTGGTCTCTTATTTCCTTCCTTGTTACAGTTATTTCTTTCATGTGGGGGTTGTCTCTCTCCCTCTATTCCCTCACAGTTCTGTGAACTTTCAATTGTGAATACCAATTTGAAATGACTGTTCATAATTTCAGCTATTTCTACTTCTTTATATTCATAATTTCCCTGGTGCAGCTTTCCAATTTCTTGCTTATTTTTCAGTTTACAATTTACATACCTGTAAAATAGTTTAGGTTGTTCCTTGTATTTTTCTGTTATACCTCTTTCATAGTTTCTCTTTTCATCTGTGTATTTTTACATAATCATTTCATAGTTTGATACATGTTTGCCATTTACTTCTTTTTTTTTTCCATCTTTTCCAAGCTTTGTCTCTTCTATCCTTAGCCTCACTACATTTTTTGTTGTACCAGCTTTTTATGTATACTCTTTCAGTTGATGAAAGCTTTTGTTGGGAGAGAAAAAGGACCAATATTTATTTGCTCAGGGAGATATGAACCATAAAATGTGAGCATGAGCATGCTACTATTTTCTCTTATTTTTGCAACTCAGTGAACTTTGTCAGGGCATAATTAATATTTCCGATAATTTTTTTGTGTAGGTCTTGGTTGGAGATATGTGGTTTGCAGTAATTGAATGTTCAGTGCGGTTTGATGGATTTGTAAATTCCATCTGAAGGGCAAGGTAGATGGAGGAGTATTATGGTCGCTGTTAAATCCTTACCTCGGATCATCTTGACCATATATTTTGAGGTTATTTTTAGGGTACACTCCAGTCTCTCTAGATACTTAGCAGCATGGATAAAGTTACCTCTATTTTCCTGATAGTATGTCACAAACCAGTTAGATGTAGTGGTGTGGTGAAATTTGTTAGCACATTCTTTAGCATCATTGAAGAAGTTGGGATAGTAATCATTCTCATTGTCAAGTACATTCCTTGATCGAATGATCTCAGCAATTAGGCTGTCATTTTCAAGGAGGGAAATGCTCAAATGGTATAAAAACTCATATAGTATCCAACTTTAACATTTATTAAGGTTAAGAGGCAGGGACACCTAAACTGAGATAATACTAATATCAAATAAAGGTTTCACAAGAAAAGTTATTTAATTTTATTTTGTGTATTTATTTTTTGACAGCATTATGACACAAGTGTCACAACCAGTAAGGGAGTCACAGGCTTCCTGGAAGATAACTGGGTTTTGTGTATATAATGCCTCTGTGTTTAAATGACCTGTAGGTTGAAAATGTTAAAGCACTAATTCTCACATTATACATTGTATTCTTGCCACATATACTGGGGTTGCACCTTTGATAACAGTTCCTTCCTGATTACATCATGATTGTTGAGATTGTTTTAGTAGGTATATCCAATATTTATTTTCCATTAGACAAACAGGTATTTTAATTAATGTGACAAGATGAAATATGGAAAGTTCCTCTACAGTTTCATTTATTATGCTGAAATAATAACACAGGTACACCACTTACCAGTGTATCTGAAAGGATGTGACTTGCATCGCTTATTTGGGTCAGATGAGATGAACTGCATAAACCTTCCTAGAGTTGGTCAGATTTAGATTCTGGTCTTGTGAGGCCAAACATGGAATGTTGTGGAATTATGTTAAAATATGACTGCTTTGGCCAGCTGGGCCATTTCCCTCTTCCAAATTTCAAGACATGATGAAAAAGCCAGAGCAAAAATTGAATCAGTCCAGTTGTGGTAGGTAGAGTATGCATGTAGCTATTGGATAGTTTTCAGCACATTTATAATGAAAAAGTAGAATGCAATATATAATAGCACCATATCTGTTAGTATTTTTATCTATTTTATGTTACATTTTGGCAAGTACAAAGGGTCTGTTTAGGTACAAAGGTACTTGAATATGAAATGGTTTGTGTACACAACATTCACAATCGTATTAGTGTCTTATGCAATTTCTAAGGGTTAGATGTCAATCTTAAGATTCCATTTTTTTTTCCAGGAAGAGGGTAACTATCACCATTCCTTTGGAAGAGCTATCCATAGAATCCATATGTGTCACACAATGAAGAGGATCCAGTGTGACAGCTACGGCACATCTATATCATGAATTATCTTAGATATCACGTGGTGACCCACACTGGAGAGAAGCCTTTCAAGTGTGACCTTTGCAATTCTGCTTTCTCATAAAAGCGTGATCTCATGGTACAAAAGTCACTTCAAAGATCATGTGGTGACCCTCACAGGAGACTTTCCAGTGTGACCTTTGAAATTCTACTTTCTCACAAAAGGGTTCTCTTATACAGCCTATGAAGACCCACAGAGTAGAGAAGCCTTACCAATGTGACCTGTGCAATGCAGCTTTCTTATGAAAGAATCACCTCAAATTTCATATGATCACCCACACTGAAGAGAAGCCATTCCAGTGTGGCCTGTACAATAAATCTTTCACACAAAAGTGTTTCCTAAAAGATCACGTGATGACCCACACAGGAGAGAATCCTTTCCAGTGTGACCTGTATGATTCTGGTTTCTCACAAACGGATTCTCTCACAAAGCATATGAGGACCCACCAAGGAGAGAAGCCTTTCCAATGTAACCTGTGTGATTTAACTTTTTCACGAAAGGAACATCTCGTACTGCATACAAGGACCCATACCGGAGAGAAGCCTTTCCAGTGCAACCTGTGTGATTTGGCTTTCTCACAAAAGAGTTCTCTCACAAGGCACATAAGGACTCACACAGGACAGAAGCCTTTCCAGTGTGACCTGTGCAGTTCTGCTTTCTCACAAAAGGGTACACTCAGAAACCATATGTTGATCCACACAGGAGCAAAGGCATTCCAGTGCAACCTGTGCAATTCTGCTTACCCAGCAAAGAGTTCTCTCACAACGCATATGAGGACTCACACAGGAGAGAAGCCTTTCCAGTGTGAACTGTGCAGTTCTGTTTTCTCACATAAGGGTAATCTCACAGTGCATATGTTGATCCACACAGAAAAGCCATTCCAATGCAGCCTGTGTGATTCTGCTTACTCAGTAAAGAGTTCTCTCACAATCCATATGAGGACCCACACAGGAGAGAAGCCTTTTCAATGTGACCAGTGCGATTCTGCTTTCTCACATAAGGGTTATCTCACACAGCATATGATGACCCACACAGGAGAGAAGCCTTTCCAATGCAACCTGTGTGATTCTGTTTTCTCACATAAGCGTTCTCTCACAATGCATATAAAGACCCACACAGGAGAGAAGCCTTTCCAATGTGCCATGTGTGATTCTGCTTTTTTACGAAGAGAACATCTCATACGGCATATGAGGACCCACACGGGAGAGAAGCCTTTCCAATGCAACCTGTGTGATTCAGCTTTCTCACAAAAGAATTCTCTCACATTGCATATAAGAACCCACACAGGAGAGAAGCCTTTCCAGTGTCACCTGTGCAATTCTGCTTTCTCACTAAAGGGTAATCTCGCAATGCATATCAAGACCCACACTAGAGAGAAGCCGTTCCAGTGTGACCTGTGCAGTTCTGCTTTCTCACAAAAGGAAAATCTCACAAGACATATGAAGACCCATACAGGAGAGAAGGCTTTCCAATGCGACTTGTGCAATGCAACTTATTCAAGAAAGTATTTTCTCACAAAGCATATGAGGAGCCACACAGGAGAGGTTTTCTAGTAACCTGTGCAACTCTTCTTTTTCACAAAAGGGTTATTCCACATAGCTTATGAAGACTCACACAGGAGAGAAGCCTTTCCAGTGGGACATCTTTGATTCAGTTTTTTCACAAAAGACTTCTCTCACAAGGCATATGTGGATGGACATTGGAGAGAAGCCATTCCTGTATGACCTGTTTGATCAAAAGATCACACTTTTCTGATAGCTTGCATTAAGCCAGCAGAAGAGCAATTATTCAAGCAATGCCTATGCATTAAGAATCCGGCATGGCATTCCCTTTGTTTTACCTGTAAGGTCATTAAGAGTGAACAAATTCGTTCTTACAGTTCAATTTATAATGAATTTGTCCTCAATTTATGTACAAAAAAAATGTTAGTTGTTCTCCTGGTAAAGACCCAAGTTGAATTAATTTACAGTCCATGCATACAAATGAGTGATTAGTCATAGATAGTGCTCTTTGCCTCATCTATTTAAAGGCATTCATTGGCCTGGCTGCTTTTTAGATTTAGTTGTAGCCAGCTGGATTTGACTCATACAGTTTGGCCAGTTTAAGGTTGTGCCCCAGTTTGTAGTTGCTCCAGTTGCAGTCTAATTTGTAGTTACCCTAGTTGTAGTTTGATAAAGGTAGTAGCCATTGATCAAGTGTAGCTGTGGTGAACAGAGTCCCCCACATGTGTTTCTGCACGATATTTCAGCTTATAGTATCGCCGCTGCAGAAGTGGAAGGGACAGGAAATTTATATGTTGTGTAGAAATAGCTGGCCTTTGGCCTTGTATTATATTTGTGTAGGTTAAGTCTATATTACTCCTGTACTACATGCATATATATCCTCATGAAAGCACAACCTAGGCCCTGCCGAGTCATGTTTCGGTCAGGATGGGTTGTGTGCTTCTTTAGCATACGCATGATGTGTATATAAGGACACCAGGTTTTGGTGTCCAGCCCAGCTCTATTCTGTACTTGCCACAAGCGGGTCACGACTCAGATCACTCTGCGGTCACTTTGGTGTTCAGGGCAGGACGCTGAGCCCTGCCCGCTGACCCAGCCTACCAGAATAAACCCACCAAACTCACTCGAGTCTCCTTCACCTGTTTACCAAAGCGCAGGTAACATTCTCGTAATGTTTTATAGCTATAAGGTTATTCCTGACAAACCTTGTGAAGTTTGTAGCAGCCATGCAGTGAAGGCAGTCCACATAGTTGTGGCTGTGCTGTTCTAGCTATTGCAGTGTACCAGTTCCAGCAGTAACTGTACCAGCAGAAGGCCACATAGTCATGACAGTAGTCATTCCAGCAATCGCGGTGGAACAGCGGATTGCCTTTGTCCAGTGATAACCTTGTAGCTATTTTGGTTCTGTAGTGTTCTAATTGAATAGACTTAAAGCATTGTTAGCATTATTTCTTCCTAACCCCCCACCCCCACCTCTTTTTTTCTCTCTCTCCTTATTCACCAGGTTGGGGTCTATCCTTGTAATTATTAATGTTTAATGTTGATATAAGATGTTAAGAATTTTACCTGGTAGTTTCTCATGACCTCTGTGACATCCATCTCTTGCCCCCCCCCTTTTTTTTTTTTTTCAAGCTCTTTACAAGGGTCCCAGCCATTGAAGGAGGACAGGGCCTCTGTACCCGATTGCCATATGTGGTGGAGGACACGCTACTATCACCACAACCTGTGTGATGCAGCTTTCTCACAAAATGAATCTCTCCCAAAGCATATGAGGACCTACACAGGTCTCTCAAATGTCACACGGGGATTCCCATTGGTGAGAATCCATTCCAGTGTCATTTGTGCAATGAACAGTGTTCCTTCTAAGCTGTGTGCATGTACACACATTTTACAACTAGCATATGAAGGAAAAAATGTACACAAGTTTTTCACAATGAAGTTGAATTTGTCAAATAAATTGTATAATTTCATAATAATGAATTAAAACAAAGATGTTATTTTGAGAATATGTCAATGACCTGTAAGATGGAATTATACAAATTCATAATTTCACATGTTTTGAGATCATTTATACTGTTTTTGGTTGGTATTATCACCTGTACTTGTTCAGTTGAATGAAATAAAACAAAACAAGAAGTATGTTATCAATATCGCCCCCTCAGATTGTCCTTTTTGACCTGAAAAATGTGTATACTTCATACAATTCCAGTGTTTGTTAGTTTTTCCTAATGTATCAAATTTAATTTGGAAAAGAGAAAAAATATCAGTAGAGTTTCCCTACAAAGACCTATTGTTAAGGAATAAAAAACATGAACAAAGAAGATACTGATGAAAAAAAGACTATTAAAAGAGCCTTGGGATAGTAGAAATATTAACATAAAAGAGGAACAAAGTCAAAGCAAAAATTAAAACTCATAAATTATGTTTAAGAAAAAGGGAGTGACTGGAAAGTCCCATCCTAACTTTGTACCTGACTTTACTTGAAAGGTAAAAAAAGAAAAAAAAGATTGTGACAACCACGTTTGATAGATACTGCACACACAGTCTGTATTCTGTAGCCATTTGTAAATTTATAAAATAAAATAAAAACATTCTTCTTACTTCAGCTCCCAGTAGTAGGCGTTATGCCTGTCAGTGGTCCCAGCATGTTCCTCCATCTGGCTCTATCATGGAAGGCCCCTTCCTCCCTCAGAGTTTTGATGTTGGGCAAGTCTTGTCTGCTGAGGACTTCTTCAACATTTTCTTTCCATCTCTTTCTTGGCCTTCTTCCGTCCGGCATCCACTCCCAGAATCGCCTTGCAATTCATTCTTCCTCCTCTCTAAATGTCCCAACCATCTTAACTTGGCGGCATCTATTTTGCATAGCATAGAGTAGATGCCAATGCTTTTCCTTATATCTTTGTTTTTTAGTTTATCTCTCCTCATCTTGCAAACTATGGCACTCAATGGTCTCATATCCACTGCCTGAAACCAGCTCATGTCCACATTTGTCATTACCCAACTTTCTGAACCATAGGGTAGTTGTCGAGACAGTACTGAAAAATAATCCTTTTCACTTCTAATAGCACATGTTTTTCCTTTATTACTGGCCAGAGAACTCCAACATTTGCACTATATTTATTCTTTCTGAAATATCCCTCTTATTTCCACCCTCCTTAATGACTACGCTGCCAAGATAATTGAAGATGTTTGTATTTTTTACCATCTTATTTCCTATGGTGATGTTGAACTCATGTTCTTCTCTTCTGCTAATGGTCAGTATTTCTGTCTTTTCTATATTCATTTTCATGCCTTTCCTTACAAAGCACTCATCTCACCTTTTTAAGTTTTTTTTATTTCTTCCCTATCTGTGCTCCAGTCAGCGATATCATCTGCATAAGCCATTATTCTGTTCTTAAAGTGTTCTTCTTTACCTCCTTTAAAATTCTCTATTACAGTTTCCATATATGCTATAAAGAGCAGAGGGGATAACACATTTCCTTGTTTAGCCCATTTCCACAGGGAACCACTTTTCTGACCTTTTTGATGTAACACTGCATACACAGGTGGTAATACAAACTTTTTATAGCTTTCTTTAGATGTCCCTTGACACCATAAATTTCTATCCCTTTACACAAGGTATTGAATCAAAGGCCATCTGTAGATCAATAAATGCGATGTACAGGCTTTGGTTATACTCCCATGCCTTCTCTATCACCATCCTTAGTCCAAAAGGTAAGTGTTGTTGACCCAATACTTCTGTAACCATGCTGCACCTCTCCTAAAATTGGTTCTACTAGGTCTCTTACTCTTCTCTCAATTATTCTCTCAAATAACTTCGTGATGTGGGGTATGAGGGAAATCCCTCAATAGTTGTTACAATTTCCAGCATCAACTTTACCTTTGAAAATTGGGACTATTAGGGTTTCACCCCATTCCTCTGGTATTGTTCCTTCTCTATAGATCCCATTTATGAGCTTCAATATATTTCACTGTACTACATTTCCTCCTTTATTAGCTTTATTGATGTTTCATCTACTCCTGGTATTTTGGATTTTTTTTCTTTCTTTTTCTGCCCATTCAAATTATTTTTCTGTGATTTCATCATGTTCTTCTCCATCTAAATCTTCCTCTGTCTTTTGCCATTGTTCCTCATTTCCTACATTTAGCTCTTGGAAGTATTCTCTCCATCTATTGTCTATCTCATCCTGATCCATAAGAACATTCCCCTCTAGGTCTTTAATGTTATATTGTTTTGCCTTGCTTTTCCTATATGACTTTGCTATACCATATAATAACTTTTTTCCTTTCTGTAAATCCTCTGTCAATCTCTCCCAGATCTTTCCATGTCTCAGTCATTGCTCAATCTTTTGCAAGATTTGTTTATTTCCTTGCCAGTACATATTCTGCTCAGCTTTCAGGTGTTTGTCTTTCTTAATTTCAAAGTTTTGTTTTTTACTGCCTGTTTGACCTCCTCATTCCACCAAGGTGTTTGTCATTTTTTCTATTTCCTTTAATCCATTCTACTCCTAAAGTTTCTTCTGCTACCTCACTGATTGTTTCTTTCAAAGTGTCCCATCTTTCTTCTTCCTCATCATTTTGCTTCTCCAATTTTTGTGTAAGTTTAGTTTTATAAGTATTCTTTTTATCTTCTTCCTGCAAACTTTTTGTTTTGATTACTTTTCTTTTTCTACATTGCCGTGGTTTTACCTTACCAATCTTAAGATCAGCCACTAGTAACCTGTGGTCTGAATCTAAACTCACTCCTGGTATTACCTTTATATTGGTAAAAATTCTTCTGTCTGAACATATTATGTAATTGACAATTCATTTTTATCAAACTGTCCTGTATTTTGATTCCATCTATATTTAGTGAATGCTCCTCTTTATGTTGATCAAAGCAATTCATTATTTTGAAACCCTTTCTCATGCATTAGTCTATCAGTTTTTCTCCTGGGTTTCTTGTCTCATCTTCAAATGTCCCTATTATATTTTCTATTCCTTCTCTTTCCTTTCCAACTCTAGCATTAAAATCACCAATCAAAAGTCCTATATCCCCATCTAGAATATAATATTCTTCCTCTAAATGATCCAAGAAATTTTCTCGTTCTTCAGGACATCACTGTTGTGGTGCATATACTTGATATATATTGTATTTTCTTCCTTTCATTCGTATTGTACACTTCATTAGTTTTTCATTGATCAATTTAACACCTTGAATATATTGTGTCGGTCTTGGTCCCACTATCATAGCTACCCTGTGCCTTCTCCCTCTCTCTTCTGACCCACAGTACCCGTATTTTTCGGACCATAAGGCGCGGGCAAAATCCTTAAAATCGGCCAAAATCGGGTGGTGCGCCTTATCGTGAGGTGCACCTTATGTGTGGCTTCAGTGCAAAAAAATGCGTCAGTGACGAATTATTTTGTCACGTTTCGTAGCTAGGCTGCCGACGGCGACAGTGCATAGGCCCAGCAAAAGTTACAACCAAGTTATAACCAAAATGCATGTATCTTGACAAGAAAACTGCGAAAACTTCGACAGTTTTCGAGTCCATGCCACCGCATTCATTCACGCTATCATGGCTATGATATGATAGCGTCCACAACACAGACAGCCATTTTGCATTGGTCTAGTCTCGCTCCACTCGGACTGTAGTCATTTAGGTATTTTTTTTTAGTTTCGACCATGGGCGCAATATGGCAATATAAAATTAAATTATTAATTTTGTAAACTAAATGTATCAACGTAATATGCAATTTTGTGGGCGGAAATGAAAATAAAAATACCTTGCTACAAGCAAATATGCTAATGAACGAAGTCGGTAGCATAGCATCGGGACGCCAACGTCTCTCACGACGACGACAACGAGGACAACCCGGATGGCATTTGCAGGTAATGATTTATTAAACACAGGTTAGGTTAGACGAATTCATCACCCTTTCATTTCTTCGACGTCGGCATCTATCATAACAGACATGGTGTACCATTCGTCCGACACGACTTCGTTACTTACAAAATCAGTTTTCGCACCTTTTTTTATTTCCGCTCACAAAATTGCATATTACGTTAATTCATTATATTCTATTTACAAAAAATTAATAATTAATTTTCTATTGCTATATTGCGCCCATGGTTGAAACTAAAAATTACCTTCATTTGTAATCTTGTGTTCTTAAGTGAATAGAGAATTCCGGGAATAAAACTGCTAATGTTGGTTTTATTCCCCACAATTCCCGTAACGTGTTTATGTTGTTTTTTAGGGGTATTGGCAGGGCAGACCATCCATGGAGGTGGTCTGATTTCACTGACCAAAATAAAAAAAATATATACAATTTATTTTTGTAACTTTGCTAAATCCCAACCGATTTTTCTCATTCAACAACGAAAATGTTCAGTTCTGGATGCACTCACATATGCATGATTATCCGATGACAAGACCAGGTGCGCCTTATGATCAGGTGCGTCTTATGTAAGGACGGGGAATAAGAAATTACGGGTGCGCCTTATGGTACGAAGCGTCTTATCGTCCGAAAAATACGGTACATGAAAGTATATCCCCTTCCAAGATACCTTCCTTCATCTTTTCCCCAGTGTATTGTCTCTACCATTCCTATAATGTCCATCTTTCTTTCATTCATCACCTTCAAGATTTTTTCTTCTTTGTCTCTATATGTTGCGATGTTAATCGTTGCAAGTCTTACTTTGTAGGGTGTCTTGTGTGAATTTCCTTTACATTTCCGATTTCGTTTACCAAAATGCTGTCTGGATTCCGGGGCTTGCCGTGGAGTTTCACGAGCAGAAGACTTTTTACACGTACACCGGCTAGCTCTGCCTGTCGTAGCAACCCTCCTCCTTTCTCATCCGGGCTTTGGACCAGCAACGGCGGTCTTCAAATAACAAAATTGCAAATAACTGATGCACCATGTCAAATTAGAAGCAAAAGATGTAAGGTGAAAACGAACTGCTAGTGAATGTCTGAATGAAATAATGAAAAGTGATTTGTCCAGTTAGTGGAGGATGTTTGATATTTCCTCTATTTCACACTGTAATTTCTAATTTGGAAGTGAACATGTTAATGCATCTTGTAATGAATATCATAATTTTCTGGCTGGTACTACATAAATAGTTTAATGGTTTCGCATTTTCCCTGCAGGAAACAATAAAATCTAAAGCGATATAAATTTTTACAGAAATGGTGGAATTTGTCCTTGAATAAAAATGAACACTCCTGTGACTTGGCAAAGTTGATGGATATTGGAAAAAGCTTAACTAAGTCTACTACAGACTATCGGTGAGGTTGTAGTCTAATGAATCAAATAAAAAACAAATTTAGAAACCATTTCAGAGAAAGTTGTTTGAATATACTTATGAGGCTGAAAAGATACCAATTATATGGAAATCCAATAAATTTAGATATCGTTCATTATATTTTTGTCAGCTCTGTCATTGTTGTTACTCAAAGGCCTTGCAATCTTTGATCTTGCATTATATAAGAAAGTGCCTAATGATTTGTCTTTTACATGGAAAACTAAATATAAAACGTACATTATTCCAAATACATAATGAAACATTAAACTAGATGGCCCTTAGAATCGTAAAAGACAGTTTTGACCACATTATAAATGATAATAAGTGCAACTTTGTATACAATTCATGAAATTTTTACACAAACTATAAACACCAGGGTCGCAAAAAATAATTTAAACAAAATAATACCGGATCCTCACAAATATCCGAATGTGTTTTAAAATCTGATTACATATTTGTTGACCTAAGACCCGACTTTCCTCAAATTTTAATCGAAATCAGTTTATAACTTTTGGAGAAATTGCTAACAGACCAGCAAATAATCGGTGGCAAAAATGTGACCTCTTTGGTTTAGTTGGACAGTATGGTGACTTGGATGGGTGCGCACATACTTTGCAAAAAAAAAAAAAAAAAAAAAAAAATTGACACAAGCATATTTCTAAATTCATCTAACTAGGTGGAAGTTATTTTTTACAAAAATGACCTTGCTGATACTCCCTCACGATATATCAGTTTTAAGGGAAAAGGTGTCACATCCTAGAGTGAACATGATGATGATAATGTCCGTTGTTGTCACGCCCTTGCGCGAGTATGATAAAAATGTATGTGGTTGTCTGTCTTGTGTTGAACCGTACGTTGTATTTCAATAAAAGGCAAACACTGCATTTAAATTATATTGTATTATTTCTGTTGTAATTTTATTAAGAATTGTGTGATTTTATATAGATTGTGTGGCATGAGAACGGAGGAGATGCACATACGGGAAGTACGTCTCCGACGTCTGAGCCGTTTACGTAAGGACTAACTGGCACTCCGCATAAATGCGCATTATTGACGTCATTGGCAAAGGTTATGTAGGAGAACATAAGAATAAAGGAGACTGCAAGAAGCCATAAGGCCTATACAAGGCAGTTCCATGTCAATTACCATCTGTCATTCCCATCCATAAAGTTGTTTAACCGTAACTTAATACAACTGATAGTTTCAGCGCTCACTACATGGTTAAGTCTATTACATTTGTTGACCTCCCCATTAGTAAACCAATTCTTGTCTATTTCCTTCTTAAATCTAAATTTGTCTAATTTAAATCCATTACTGCGAATCCTGCCCTGTTGTCTTAATAAGATTACTTTGCGTCACCCTTGATAAAGCCTTTGACTCACTTGAATACCTCTATTGGATCCCCCCCCCCCCACTCTGCACCTTTCCAGAGAGTGTAAGTGAAGGTGCTGCCTCTCCTCAAAGAAAATTTCTGAGCCCATGTATCATTTTGGTCATTCCCCTCTGTACTAATTCTTGTGATTTGATATCCATTCTATAGGACGGAGACCAAAAGTGTACCGCATAGTCATGAATGGGTCTAACACTAGAATGAGACAATTACCCCTGCACTTTTATTCGTAACTGTCCTAGCACTGAAACCTAATGCTCGGTTAGCTTTATTCCTAGCGTTAGTACACTGTTTCCTGGACTCACTAGAACTCCTAAATCTCTCTCGCACTCAGTTTTCTCCAAAACGTGTTATCCAAACTATATCTGCTTTCGAGGTCGTGTAGTCCTACGTTTAACATGCTACACTTTTAGATATTGAAGTGCATTTGCCATTTCACTGACCATGTAAATAATTTGCTAAGATAATCCTGCAGAATCTCGGCGTCGTCTCCTGACCTAATTAGGCGTCTTGTTTTATTGTCTTCCGCAAACTTACTAACATCACTATTAATTCCATTCTCCAAGTCGTTTATGTACATAATGAACAATAAGGGACCCAAGACCGAGCCCTGAGGAACTCCACTAGAAACACTCCATTTTGAATTTAACACAATTTCTGGTGATCCGCTATATTCTGTCACTGATCCAAGCTCTAATACATTGTAACACTTTTCCTCCCATGTCATGGGCTTTGATTTTATTTAGTAGTCTCCCGTGAGAAGGAAAATGGGGTGGCCAGACGCCCTACTTTAGGCAGGACAGTCCTGTGTTTTTTTTTTTTTTTTTTTTTTTTTTTTTTTTTTTTTTTTTTTTTTTTTTTTTTTTTTTTTTTAGCTCTGTCCTCTATACAGCGCCACCTCAAGCAGGACGTTAAATTGTTCTTTTGTGACCTGTCTAAAAACAGTTATATAAATTACCTTGCATATACTAATGCGGTGAGAACTGAGGGCCACAATAACCACTGCTTTATTGTTTATATATTTTTTAGTAGTTGCTGTTGGGATCACAACACGAGGAGCCGCAGTGTACGACAAAAAGCCATCAAGGTTTCGCGCCAGTTCACCATTATTCATGAGTTGAGCTCGGGGACTAGATGAAAATTAGATAATGACGGCAGTTAGCAGTCAATCTAGATTCTTCGGGAGTTAGCTTAACTCCAAGGATGCGTCATGTCGCCCTGGCTGTTCAACTTATACATGGATGGGGTAGTGCGAGAGGTAAATGCAAGGGTAGTGGGCAAGGGATTGGAGATGGTTAAAGAAAATGGAGAAAAGTGGGAGGTGAGCCAGATGTTGTTTGCGGACGACACTGCGCTTGTGGCAGGATCGGAGGAGGGATTGAGGAAGTTGGTGGCAGAGTTTGGGAGAGTATGTGATAGAAGAAAGCTAAAGATAAATGTGGGTAAAAGTAAGGTGATGAGATGTACAAGGGGTGAAAGTGGCAGTAGACTGGAAGTGAGCATTAATGGAGAGCGGCTGGAGGAAGTGGATAGTTTTAGATACTTGGGTGCAAATGTGGCAGGAAAAGGTGGAGTGAAGGTGGAGGTAGAATGTAGATTGAGAGAAGCGAGTAAATGCCTTGGTGGATTAAAAAGTGTAATGAGAAATAGACATTTGGGAATGGATGCGAAGAGGAGACTGTATGAAGGAGTGATTGTGCCAACAGCACTGTATGGGGCAGAAACATGGAACATAAGAGAGGAAGAGAGAAGGAGTTTGAATGTGTTTGAGATGAGGTGTCTGAGAAGTATGATGGGGGTTACTAGGCTAGATAGAATGAGAAATGAAGAGGTGAGGAGGAGAACAGGGGTGGAAAAGGAACTGGGAGATAGGGTTGACGAAAGAATATTAGGATGGTTTGGACACATGGAAAGAATGAGCGAAGAAAGACTAGTAAAAGAGGTATGGAAGGCAGATGTGGGGGGAGTGAACATGAGGGGACGTCCTAGGATGAGGTGGATGGATGGGGTGAAGAGGGCTTTGGGGAAGAGGGGAATGTCTGTTGAGGAAGGACGGGAGAAGACAGAAGACAGGAGTGAATGGAGAATGGTTGTATATGGACGATGTTGTGATTGCATGAGGTGGAATGGGCGGGGGTGAAGTAGTATGTGTGAGCAAAATTTGACGCAGCCCGAAGGGATTTCTCCCCGTCCTCTCCTTTTGTGCAAGGGGGGACGGAGAGGGGGGGGTCGCCGATTTAATGAAGCGTCCTTGCTGTGGATGTGCTGTGTCTTGCGACACTGCTTCTGACCCAGGGCAGTGGACAAGGTGCAGGGATGACCCGTCATCCAGGAGGTGCTCAGATAAGAGGGAGGGTGGGAGGTGTGTGGAGTGTATTCAGGGATGAAATGGGTGGGAATGATTTTAGGCCTTTCCCTTTTTGGCTACCTCCCTTGTAAGGGGGAAAAAGCCTTTCTATATGTATGTATGTATGTATTATTATTATTATTATTATTATTATTATTATTATTATTATTATTATTATTATTATTATTATTATTATTATTATTACTATCATTATTATCTTTTTTTTATTATTATTATTGTTTATTTATTCATTATTATTATTATTATTATTATTATTATTATTATTATTATTATTATTATTATTTTTTTTTTTTTTTTTTTTTTAGCTCCTATGGCTCAATTGGTAAGATGACTGCTTGGTATGTCAGCTCTGTAGACCAGTTGACACACCCAAAAGGTCAACATTGTCAGATCAGCGGGTGTCTTTCCCTGCCCTGCCCTGCCCTCAGGTCATAGTAAGGCGTGGGGGTAACGTATGGGCGTAAGTTACCAAGTTGTATTTTTGTTATGCTTCTTTTCTTATCATTGTACTTTTTCCCCGATGTAATGTAACCAGATATTTATTACAACTTGTAACACAGATACCATATGTTAATACACTGCGACGTGCCCCAATTTTTGTATTGTGTAAAATTGTTGACATATGGTAACAACTTCCATCACCGGCAGGCTGGCTGGACATGCTCATTGCGCATGTCGAGTTGCCAGTAAAATATCTTTGTCTTTTTTTATTTTCTATGTGCTAGTATTAAGGTTTTTGCATAACATACATAATATTATTGTGTGTTTAATTTAAGGTTTTGTAAATGGTTAGGCTGTTTACTATTATTCAGAGTGGTATAGGGAAAACTTTCTATTGTTGTACATTTTGGCGTCAAAACCTCTTTCGTCGCTTCTTCTTTCTCAACTTCGTTAGAGTCGGTAGCCGGCCATACGTCTCCATTTCGGAGACTTTTTCATAAAAGGTATGTAAGTGTTTTTCATAGGAAATAAGTCCAATGTCTGGTGCATTTTTTATGATTTTAGGTTTCCCCTTTTTAATTGGTGCGTCCTACGGGCTTTTACCAATTTGTTCCTTGAGTATCCTTGTTAATCTGTTTCCTCCACCTTTTGTTTATCCACGTTACGTCCTATGTATGGTGGGGTTTTTGATAGAATTTAGGTTACCGCATTTTAGATTGGTGTGTCGAACGGGCTTTTACCAATTGGCTTTGTAAGTGACCTTGCTTCATCTGTTTTCCCCACCTTTTGTTTATCCACGATACGTCCTATGTATGGTGTTTTTTTTTTATATAAAAATATAAGGCTCACCTCTTTGGGGATTTTGATTTGGTACGTCATACGGGCTTTTACCAATTCGTTCTCGTGAGCGACCTTTATTTACAAGTTTCCTCCACCTGTGTTTATCCACATTGCACGTAAACTAAGTGTTAGTTAAGGGTTGTTATTTCTCACGTGATTTTCTGTCTTCTGATTTTAACTTTCATTTAAAACAAATACTAAATTGTGATAATTGTTCTGTTACCCAAGTGCTTTCTTGTTATTGCTTTGATGCGTAAATATATTTTTAAAACGAAACACTTTTTTTTCGTCCCTGAAAAAAATCAGCGTAAATAAATTAGCTATACTTTAAACATTTCCTCCCCCAAAAGAGTATATATATATATATATATATATATATATATATATATATATATATATATACATATATATATATATATATATATATATATATATATATATACATATATATATATGCTATGCGTTCTGAGGTCGTTTTTGTGCTCATTCAAGCGTTTCTTGGTCCCTCGACCTGACTCGCCGAAATATGAAGGACAGCCGTTGCATGAAATGCGGTAAACGACACTGAGGTTATTATGAACATTAGCATGCTTTTTAAATATTTTTCCTATCTTATTGGAAGACACTTTAGCTATATTTATTCCACCTTTAAACAAATAATTATCAATAGCTCCGGTGTTCGTAGAATTAGGGACAGTTATAAAATGAGACATCTTTTCCCGGGGCCTGGACGTTTGAGCCATCGTAGATCTTCTCGGCCTCCTTCATTGTTCTGGTGATCAAACCTCTGGGGTATTTCAGCTTCTTAAAGGTATTCTTGATGTATGCCAGTTCATCATCTAGGAGTCCTTTACTGCAGGTACGAAAAGCTCTGAGAAAGAAACTTATTAGAACACCAGTCTTGACACGTCTGGTGTGTGCTAAAAAAAAAAATAGTGGATAAAATCATCCCTATTGGTGGGCTTCCTGTACACTGAGAAACTGACCTGTTCAATGTTCCAATAATGTTTGCTATTTATGTGAATGACATGGGTGATGATGTGCAATGTTACATGAGCTTCTTTGCAGACGACGCCAAATTGTTAATAACTGTAGCATAATAAAGTTTTGAAAAAGTAAAAATAAAATATAAAGACAATATAAAATTGGAACTAAGAAAGTAAAGAAGGAGAGATCCGAAAAAGACTTGGGTGTAATTGTCTCAAACGACTTGTCCTATGATAAACAGATAAACAAAATTGTCGGATAATCCTATAACTTGCTATGAAAAAAGTGGCATTTACATATTTGGACAAAGAAATGGTTGAAAAACTATTGGTCACATTGATAAGGCCGAGACTAGAATATGCGGCGACATTGTGGTCACCCAGTACCAAAAGGAATATAAAGAAAATAGAAAGAATCCAGAGAGCGGCCACAAAAATGGCCCCTGCACTTGCAAAATATGAGGAAAGGGTGTCCGGACATAATCCCTCCTGGACACAATCCCCCCGGACAAAATCCCTCCGGACAATATCCCTCCTGGACATAATCCCCCCAAGACAATATCCCCCCTAGACAGAATCCCTCCTTGAGGATATGTTTATTTCTGTATTTCAATATATTAATGTATTTTGATATATATTCCCATATGATATTTGACTGTATATGTGAATATGTTTATTTATGTATTTTAATATGTGTATATATATATATATATATATATATATATATATATATATATATATATATATATATATATATATATATATATATATATATATATATGTTTGTAAAGTGTAGTAGTGGATCAATAAACTGTTTTCATATATTATTTATTCTAACAAGTATATAAATGTCTGTAATGCATGCATCAGCACCTCAGTAAAGTACGATTTTGATTACTTTGCATGTGATGGTATATAATGGGAGAGCTGCTAATCTGAATAATGTGGGGGGATTTTGTCCAGCCCGCTCACTTTTGTGGAGGGATTCGGTCCAGGAGGGATATTGTCCGGAGGTATTTTGTCCAGGGGGATTGTTTCCGGGAGGGATTATGTCCCGGATCCGAATCTATTTCCGAACAGTTTGAGACCATTGTTTCTTGTCTGATTCTTATTCAATGTTAAAATTTTGTCACTTTTGATGTTGTTAATTCCCTTTAGAATCTTAAAGACCTGTATCAAGTCACCTCTGAGTCTACGCTTTTTTTAGGGAAAACAGATTCATGTGTTTTAGTCGATTTTCTTATGATTTATTTTTTATATTTGGAATCAGTTTTGTGGCTCACCGTTGTACTTTTTCCAGTCTGTCAATGCCTTTAATGAGATTCGGTGACCATGCGGAAACAGCATATTCCAAATGTGGACGAACTAACGATTTATATAGCTTGATAATGAGTGATGGACTTTTTAAATCAGTCCCAGAATCTTATTTGCTTTCTCAGAGGCTGAAATACACTGCTTGGATGATTTGAGGTCGTTACTGATAATTACGCCGAGATCTTTTTCACTATCCACTTTTGTTAACGAATTTCCAAATAAATTGTAATCGTTCTTTTTACCTATGTGCATTACCTTGCATTTACTTGTGTTAAATTTCATTAGCCACTTTTTAGACCATTGCTGTAATTTATCTAAATCTTCTTGAATATCTAATTGGTTTGAGTGATCATTTGCCACTCCGCACAGTTTTGTATCATCAGCAAATTTGGAAACAGTAGATTTTAGTCCATGGTCTATATCATCTATATATACTATGAATAGAAGTGGCCCAAGAACGGAACCCTGAGGAACTCCACTTGCATCCAGAAGTTTTTCCATTTAAAACAACTCTCTGTTTTCGACCATTCAACCAATTACTAGTCCAACTTAATAGGCTACCATTTATTCCATGCAAAGTTAATTTAGTAAGTAGTCTTTCGTAGGGGACGGTATCAAAAGCTTTAGCAAAGTCTAGATATATTAAATCTATATTGTTTCTTTTGTCATAATTCGAGATAACTGTATTGTAGAATTCGAGTAAGTTAGTCACGCAAGAACGTTTCCGTCTGAAACCATGCTGGCTATCATTTATCAAACGGTTACTTTCTAAATGATGTTCGATAGCATCTCTGATGATAGTTTCCATTATTTTTCCTACGATTGAAGTCAAACTTATAGGCCTATAGTTATTTGGTTTCTTTTTGTCACCTTTTTTGAATATGGGAGTAACGTTAGCTAGCTTCCATTCTCTTGGGACATCTCCGGATATGATGGATTTCTTGGAAAATAATTTCTAATGGAACAACAATCTCATTTTTCATTTCCTTTAAGATTCTTGGATGCCAACCGTCAGGCCCTGGTGTTTTATAAACTTTGAGTTTGTCTATACACTTTTTTTTTTTTTTTTTTTTTACCGTAGTGAGTAAGTTTACCCCTAGACTTTTCACAGGTTTCAGTTTGGAATTCACTTTGAGGTGTTTCGTTTACGAATACCGAGCTAAAATAATTGTTTAAAATATTACACATTCCTTCATTTGAATATTTAAGCTGACCGTCAGCAGATAATAGTGGACCAATGTGATTCCTAACAACCTTTTTATCCCTAATGTAACTATAGAATTCTTTGGGATTCTCTTTGGATTTATCAGCGATGTTCATTTCGTATTGTCGTTTTCTTTTTCTTATTGTCTTTTTTAAATCTCTCTGTATTGATACATAACTTTCATAGTCATTAGATGCACCCGAGCACTTATATTTATTATAAGCCTGTCTCTTTTTAGCAATACTTTTTTCAGTTTCTTTGTCGAGCCACTTTGGGCGAGCCTGATTTGGGGGACGTCTGTCCTTAATTAAAAGGAATGTAAGTTTGAATCATCTTAGTGAGCGTATTTTGAAATATTTCCCACATCTGATCTACAGGTCTTTCGTTTAATTTTGCCTCCCAATCTGTAAGCTGAAGCTCCTGACGTAGTCCTATGAACTGAGCTTTACTGAAATCGGGTATTTTAGAAACACAAGTATCTATTCTAAAATTGTTTAGGAATTTGAATCTAACTAACTTGTGATCGCTATTTGCAACAGATTCACCGACTTCTACATCAGTTACCATGCTTTCGCGGCTAGTGATTCAAAGATCGAGTAAGTTTCCATATCTTGTGGGCTCTTTTACATGCTGAATTAAGTAATTGTCACCAAGAAAATCAATCAAGCGACTACCTATATGGCCATGTTCAAGGGTCATCCAATCAATGTCAGTAAAATTGAAATCACCCATTATTAATAAATCCCGGTTGCAGAAACTAGACAGTTCTTGAAATAACAATTTGTCGTCTGCTAATGATAATGTCTTTGGCCTATATATTACACCTATATTAATTTTTGTCAATTTGTTTGGGTTAACTCAACCCACAAACTATCATATGCACCCTGTTTCACTTTCTCTAAAACACAAGCATGAACATTGTTTTTAACGTACAATAGAACACCCCCACCTTTCTTGTGGTTTCTATCCTGATGAAAGTGTTTAAATCCCGCAATATTAAATTCAGCTTCGACCTCTGTACCATTTAACCATGTCTCAGTTATTCCTATCATATCGAGATTTTCGCTTTTGACATACGCCTGTATTTCTTGAAATTTGTTCCTAATACTACGAGCATTAAAGTACATGGTTTTAAGAAACTCGTGATTATTTCTTTTTGATACATTTTGAGTTTCAATATCATGTCTTATATTATCATTTTTTTATATACCTTGCTCTATATTATTATTTGGTCCTTCATTGACATTCAATGCCTCATTAATATTTCTCCTATCAAGATTAACATTTCCCCCATCACGGACATCTGGTCGATCACGGTCATCCGATCTCTTTTGTACATTTTGTCCCCCTACGTCAGCGTGATTCACGCCGGCCTCCCGTCGTTCAGTGACATTATGTCCGGCATCCCTTTCTAAAATTATGTTTTGTCCTCCAGTGACATTATATCCTACCGTGATATTTTTTCCTCCACTATAATTACATCCCATCGTGATATTTTGTTTTCCACTGTCATTACATCCTATCTTGATATTTTGGCCTTCATTGACATTCTGTCCGGTATCCCTTCCTAAAATCATATTTTGTCCTTCACTGACATTATATCATACCGTGATATTTTCTCCATTATCATTACATCCTATCGTGATATTTTGTTCTCCACTATCATTACTTCCCAACGTGATCTTTTGTCCTCCACTGTCATTACATCCCATTGCGACATTTTGTCCTATGACATTACATCCTAATGTGACATTTCGTCCTCTAGCGACATTACATCCTATCATGATATTTTGGCCTTCATTGATATTCTGTCCGGTATCCCTTCCTAAAATTATATTTCGTCCTTCACTGACATTATATCCTACCGTGATATTTTCTCCTCCATTATCATTACATCCTATCGTGATATTATGTTCTCCACTAACACTGACATTATATCCTACCGTGATATTTTCTCCTCCATTATCATTACATCCTATCGTGATATTTTGTTATCCACTATCATTACTTCCCAACGTGATATTTTGTCCTCCACTGTCATTATATCCCATTGCGGCATTTTGTCCTATGACATTACATCCTAATGTGACATTTCGTCCTCTAGCGACATTACATCCTATCATTATATTTTGGCCTTCATTGATATTCTGTCCGGTATCCCTTCCTAAAATTATATTTTGTCCTTCACTGACATATTCTACCGTGATATTTTCTCCTCCATTATCATTACATCCTATCGTGATATTTTGTTCTCCACCATCATTACTTCCCATCGTGATCTTTTGTCCTCCGCTGTCATTATATCCCATTGCGACATTTTGTCCTATGACATTACATCCTAATGTGACATTTCGTCCTCTAGCGACATTACATCCTAATGTGACATTTCGTCCTCTAGCGACATTACAGCCTAAAATTATATTTTGTCCTATACTGGCACATTGTTCTACATTAATATAATAATCTACACTGTTTTCCCAAGTACATTCTATTTCCCCTTCCCTTTGGGCTTCTACCCTAAAAAAGGCGCTAATTCATTACAAACTCCCACAGTGAGGTTTGTAAGAACATCTTTGCCTCTGCGGGTAAGGTGGATCCCATCAGAAGCGTAAAGGTCATGGCGCCTAGAAAAGAGATACCAAGGATCAAGAAAGTGGTATCCCAATTGTGTGCACAACTGCGATATCCTATCATTGATCCCATATGGCTCTACTGTTCCAACACGAGCCTGCGTAGATCCTCGGGAGGACCCCACAGACTACGTGACGGCTCCCACGTTCCTTCATCTCCTGAAGGAGGACCTTGTAATTCCGAACAAGCTCCTCTGTTCTCACCCTACCTACATCGTTACTTCCCGTATGAACAATCGTAACCGTGTTCTTCCGTCCTTGCTCCCTGATGGACCGGGTACAATCGACGATCCCACGGCCCGGTTGGCATACAAGCTTGCAACGTCGCTTAGTCTTCCGCTGCAGGATGTCGCCATAGCCTCGTACCATGGAGTCCCCCACCACCAAGAACTCCTGGTTTTCAGCCACTTCATCCTCCAGTAGAGCAAAACGATTGCTAGAGCACAGCGTTTGCTCCACAGGGCACACGTCTACCAAACGCGTGCTCGACAAACGGGACTCCATGGGGCGCCACTCGCTCATGGCAGTGACAGTAGGGGAAGAAATGGAACGCTCTTTGGGTTGTGGGGAGGGTTCACTCTTCTCACGGAGCGCACTCCTGAGAAGACGAATTTCCTCCTCACACATCCTGAGACGGACCTCTAGGTTTGTATTAAATGGGAGGGGGAGTACTTGTAGTTACCCTAAATTATTTCTTTGAAAGAAAATACAAGACTATAAAATCATGATTTTGAGCCTAATGTCGACTGAAAAGTAGAGATATCTAGAGGCGCTACACCGAAATTAAATGTAAGGAGAGTCCTTGAAACGCCAGAGAAGTTCCGACTGTATGACGAAGAATTTTCCTGGTTTTGGTATGAAAGAAGAAATTTGAGTTGAAGCTTGGGCATGGAAAGGGAGATAAGTATTAATAGAAAACTGTGAAAGAACTAATTCGTAGAACTAAGGAAAGATATTGTAGAATTAGCGAAAGGTTTAACTTAACAATGAGATATCTGATTTGAAGAAAATTATGACCTAAATAATGAGCTAAAGGGATTAAAATTATCTTATGGAAGTTAAACGTGAAATTGAAAAGATGAAAAATAATTACACTACCAATAGTGAAAACTTAAAAAAAGATGACCTCTCTTTTTTTAAGTTCTCACTATTTCTTATCCTAACTGACTATAAAGTGCTTTGTGTTTTGATTCCCTCGTTTATACTCTGACCGCGAAAATATGTAAAAATTTGCTATCCTGTTTTTGTACTCCGCCCGCCTCCTTCATCTTTTCTATTCCTCTCCATAGTTTGTGTAGTTTCTCCTTTTTAACATATATTTTTGCTTTCCCGAATAAGAATTTCCCTGGTGTTAATTTATCGTTGTCACTTTGAACTCACGTTTTACGCCATTATTCTTCAAGTTCCTGGCATTGTTTATTTACATATGACGACATGGACCGCCAAGCATTGTGTTGCACTCTCAGGTATCTGAAGAGCTTGTTTTCGTGGCTGTGTTTTGTACAGGCTAAACAAGTGTGCTTTTCTTGAATTCGTAAGTGAAATGATATAGATCGTAAAGTAGCTTAGTGCATGTATTGTGTGTTTACTTATGGCATTTGTTACATTTTAATTCTGGTATGGTAGCATATGCATTGCCATGAATCTGAGCAGGAGTAAATATGTGGGTATTTATCAAGATGTTTGCCAACCTGGCACCTGCAATTACCTACATAGTTGGTTAGCTCTCATCATTCTGAGTATTCTTAACCCCAGATATAAGTACTGCAAACTAATAGTAGTAACAATAGTTATTTAAGAAAAAATTAAGAAGTCTTTACATTTATCAAGGACAGTGGCGGACTTAGCCTACATGGGGCCCTTGGCGAACCTCACCTTCGGCACCCCCCTTCCACAGTGCACATAAAATACTTGGCTTCTCCCCCTCCACAATGTAAATTAGAAGTTTAAGACGACCAAAACTTTCACAAAACAACTTTTTATTGAAATATTTATTGCTACTACAGAATAAAATTAAATATTTTGTGAATTTTACAAACCTTGCAAAAAAGTAAATAAATAAATAGAATTTATTGGACTGCAATACAACTCCCATCTGAATCCTTACTTTTCTCACTTTCCTAGCTGCAAAGTCATCAACTAATTCATTATAAGAAATATTTTCAGCAACTATGTGATTTATGATGATGGTGGCCAGAGCAGTGAGGCATTCATGTGACATAGTTGACCTAAGGTAGGACTTGATGAGTTTGAATTTCGAAAAGCTCCTCTCTTCTTCAGCAACAGTGACTGGAAGAGTAATAGCAATCCTGAGAGCAGTCCACAAATTTGGATATATTTCAGAGAGCTCCTTTTCGTGGATAAATGTTAATTGCTCAAGCAAGGACATAGTTTGTGATGGCATGTCTGGCAAGTTTTTCAGCTCATGTACAAGCTCTCTACCATTCAATCAGAGTAACTCTTAAACTGTAGTGTAGTGCTAAGATCCTCACATTTTTTGGTCAGCATCTCAAATGTGAGATTATGAAAATTAGTCAGCACACCAAACTTCTCTCCCACATTTTCCAAGGTGAAAAATCTTTCCTGAATGGCTGACATTGCAGCATCAATGACTGCATTGAAGAATGTCACCTCCAACTTCTTCAAAGCATCATTTAAGGGATCATCACGTGCTTTATAGGAGAAGTGCCGCTTTGTAGACCTTAGCCGTTCATGTTTTATCACAGCCTCCACATTCACTTGTTCACAGATATCTTTGGCAGCCATCTGTGCCGCAACAAATCCTGTTGCCCTGTGATCACAGAGAGCTCTCTCTGTCTTCTTTAGGAGGTTTGTTGCAACATCAGCTTGCACGCTAGGAGACTGCATCTGCTTGCTCACATGCTGAATTTGGCACAACAGGTCATACCACACAACTGAACAAATGGCGAGGCAGTATGATCCAACCTCTTCTGCAAGAGACTGGGCCTCAACCTTTATTGTAGAATCTTTGGTGGGATCTCTCACCTCGATCAGTGCATCTCTCACTGCAGCTGCTTGATATCTTAGGGGCTCCACACTCTTGATCTTGCTCTCCCATCTTGTATCAGACCACATCTTTAAGGTGATATTCACATGTTTTTTTGTTTTTGTTTTGTTTTTTTTTCAAAATAGCCTGTCGTTGTGTGGAGGCTGAATACAAGTTGTAAACCTTCTGCAAGATGCCAAAGTAACTTGTAGCATCAATAGATTCCTTGGCAGCATCGTCCACTACCAGATTCAGAGAATGAGCCCCACATGGAACAAACAGAGCTCTGGGATTCATTTCAAGTAGCCTGGATTGAATACTCTTGTTTTTTCCTTTCATGTTTGCCCCATTGTTGTATGATTGCCCTCTACAGTCCATGAAATGAATTTTTAATTCTTCCAGTCTTCAAAATCATAGAAGCCAAATGCTGACCAGTCGACTTTCTCTCCTTTTATGGGACTTTTATACATTCGGTATAGATAGACTCAGGCACTCATGGTTTGATCTGCATTTGGAAGGGGGCAATGCCGCCCCCTCCCAAGTGCCGCCCTGGGCGATCGCCCATACTGCCCATAGGAAGAACCGCCACTGACCAAGGGGATAGGTTATATCAGGTCAGGCCTCACTGGTGCAATTCTTACCTCTAGCTCTTATCATTAAATTTTAAACCCCGTATATATGTATCACAGGTATAATTCTAGTTGTGCACAACTACACAATATAGCAATAGAAAATTAATTATTTGTGAATTATATCATCATAATATGCAATTTTCTTGGCTGAAATGAAAAAAACCCTGCTAAAACAGATTTTATAACTAACAAAGTCATGCCAGACAAATGATATGTCATGTTTGTTTTGATAGATACCGACGTCAAAGAAATGAAAGGATGATAAATCTGTCTATTCTAACTAAACCTAACCTAACCTGTATATAGTAAATCGGTACCTGTAATTTAAAGGTCATCTGGTATGTCTTTGGTGTTTTGTTCAGGCATGTCCTTTTGGGGGTCACCCCCTGTGGTTATTCCACCTTACATCCAGGCATCTCTTTGTTGGCTCTTTATTCCTTAAATGGCCATTACTTTCTTCCACATTTTAGAGTAACTGACCAAGAAATAGAAAATAAATAAAAACACAAAGACAGTTACATTTTTTGGTCACTTCTAGTACACTTCTCCCTTCCCACTTTTTAGTAAACACAACTAGGGCCAGTTTCAAATTCATCTGTCAATGAAGCACTGTGAGTATATTTACCTAGGTGTATCATATGGGAAGGGAGCTATGCTTGTGGTGACCCATCTTTTCTTGCAGCATCAAGTTTTTTCTTAAAATCTTGAATTGTGTTTGCACTCACTGTTTCTTTATCTAGATTATTCCAGATATGCAGCACTGAGTGGGAAGCTATTTTTTTTTATCAGATCCCTTCTATAGTTATCCTTCTTGAGTTTTTGGGTCCTCTTGCTTTTCCAGTGTCACTTTTTAGTAAATCATTTCTATCAAGGATTTCCATTCCTTTCATGATTCTATAGATAGTATATCACCTCTTTCTCTTCTCTGCTCCAGTGTTGGTAGTTCCAATTTGGATAATCTTTGTATGTTAATTTGAAAATAGCTGGTACCAACTTTGTCATTGCTGTCTGTATTCCTTCTAATTTCTTCATATCCTTTTTAGTACTGGGTGTCCATAGTGTCGCTGCATATTCCAGTTTTGGTCTTATTAATATAACTAATATTTTTTTAATAATTTCTTCATCCAAATAGTCAAATGCCACTTTCATCTTAATAGGTTGAAGGTTTCTCCGACTATTTTGTTGATATGTTTGTCCGGTGTCATGTCTTTGCTGATTATTACTCCAAGGTCTCTTTCCAAGTTCACTTTTTTATTTCTTCTTCACCAAATTTATAATTTTTTTACATTCTGTTTCTACTTCTTTCAAACTCCATTATACTCCATTTCTTGATATTGAAGTTCACTTCCCACTTTTGAGTCCATTTCCAGATTTAATCCAAGTGTGATTGTAATGATTCACAATCCTCCTCTGTTCTTACTTTAGTATTTTTGCGTCATCTGTGAAGAAATACATATAATACTCCACTCCTTCATTCATGTCATTTATATATATGGCAAACATCATTGGAGCCAGCACCGAGCCTTGTGGGACACCACTTATCATTTCTTCCCAGGTCGAGTATTTGTCTCTAATTACAACCCTCGTTTTTCTCTCCGTCAGGAAGTCCTTCATCCATTCCAATAATTTACCTCCGATGCCACATATTGATTCTATTTTTCTTATAAATTTCTTGTGTGGTACCTTATCAAATGTTTTTTGTAGGTCTAAATAGGCACAGTCTGCCCATCCATCCCTCTCTTGTATTATTTCTATTAGTCTTGAATAGAAGCAGATCAGGTTTGTTGTACATGATCTTCCTTGTCTAAATCCAAATTGATTGGATTCAGTATATTTTTTTCTACCAGATGTTTAACCCATCTACTTTTGTGTGTGTGTGTGTGTGTGTGTATTTACTAGTCATATTATACAGGAAGGGAGCTATGCTCGTGGTGACCCGTCTTTGTATCTTTCGGCATCAAGTTTTTTCTTGAAATCTTGAATAGTATTTGCACATACTGTTTCTTTATCTAAGTTATTTGATATATCCATCACTCTGTGTGGGAAGCTATTCTTTTTCCAATCTCTTCTACAGTTATCCTTTTTGAGTTTCTTTTCATGACCTCCTGTTTTTCCATTGTCATTTTTTAGTCAATCTTTTCTGTCAAGGATTTCCATTTCTTTCATGATTCTAAATATAGTTTGTGTGTGTGTGTATTTACCTAGTTGTACCTAGTTGTATTATACGGGAAGGGAGCTATGCTCATGGTAACCCGTCTTTGTATCTTTCAGCAGCAAGTTTTTTCTTAAAACCTTGAGTATTGTTTGCATACACTGTTTCTTTATCTAATTTGTTCCAGGTATCTATCACTGTGTGGGAAGTTTTTTTTTCAGATCTCCTCTGTAACAGCAGGAGCAGGATTCATAAAGGAGTGGGGGATGGGGGAGGGGAACAATTGGTAGTTGAGAAAGACAGGAAGGTCCCCTAACTGTATTTGATGGAGAGGAGGGAGGAGGCATATGTCTTTGCCACACCATCCATCTGTCTAAAATAAAGTACTTGCTTGGCACTACCAAGTCTAGCCAGTTGAAGAATGTCTTGTTCAAGACGGTACTCTTTGCATTTTTGAGAATGTATTTAGTGAGCTTCTCTGCTATGGAAGCAGTGAAGTTCTGATTCACAATCAAGAGTAGGATGTGAGTCAAGGACAGAGCAATGACCACATCGGAGACCATATGTGCAATTCTTCCTTCTGTGGGAAAACTCATAAGACTGGTAACATTGTAAAAGACAGTTGATGAAAGCTTTTATTGTGAGAGAAAAAGGACCAATATTTATTTGCTCAGGGAGATATGAACCATAAAATGTGAACATGAGCATGCTACTATTTTCTCATATTTTTGTCACTCAATGAACATTGTCAGGGCATAATTTATATTTCTGAGAATTTGTGTAGGTCTTGGTTGTAGATATATGGTTTGCAGTAATTAAATGTTCAGTGCAGCTTGATGGATTTGTGAATTCCATCTGAAGGGCAAGGTAGATAGAGGAGTATTATGTTTGGTGTTAAATCCTTACCTCAGATCATCTTTACCCTATATTTTGAAGTTATTTTTAGGGAACACTCCAGTCTCTCTAGATACTTAGCAGCATGGATAAAGTTACCTCTATTTTCCTTATAGTATGTCATGAACCAGTTAGATGTAGGGGTGTGGTGAAATTTGGTAGCATGTTCTTCAGGATCATTGAAGAGGTTGGGACAGTAATCATTCTCGATGCCAAGTACATTCCTTGATCGAATAATCTCAGCAATTAGGCTGTCATTTTCAAGGAGGAAAATGCTCAAATGGTATAAAAACCCATATAATATCCAACTTTAAAATTTATCAAGGTAGTAGGATTGGACACCTTCTAAACTGAGATAATACTAATATCAAATAAAGGTTTCACAAGAAAAGTTATTTAATTTTATTTTGTGTATTCATTTATCTATTTTTTGCAGCATTATGACACAAGTGTCACAACCAGCAAGGGAGTCACAGGCTTCCTGGAAGATAACAGGGTTTTGTGTATATAATGCCTCTGTGTTTAAATGACCTGTAGGTTGAAAATGTGAATGTAGTAGTTTCAGAGGGATTAGGTTGTTAAGTGTAGTTGGGAAGGCTTATGGGAGGATCTTGATTGAGAGGATTAGGAGAGGAACAGAAGGAGTAATTGGTGAGGAACAGTGTGGATTTAGGACAGGTAGAGGTTGTGTAGATCAGATCTTTGTGGTAAGACAGATATATGAGAAAGCTATAGGAAAGGGGAAGGATGTTTTTTGGGCTTTTATGGATCTGGAAAAGGCTTAAAATAGGGTAGACAGAAAGGCACTGTGGGAGGTTATGCAGATATATGGGATAGGAGGAAAGCTTCTAGGAGCTGTCAAGAGTTTTTGAGGGTAGTAGTGCTTGTGTCAGGATTAGGAATGGAGAGAGTGAGTGGTTCGACGTAAAGGTGGGACTTCGTCAAGGATGCATTATGTCGCCCTGGCTGTTCAACTTATACATGGATG
Source organism: Oratosquilla oratoria (assembly GCF_046742065.1). Lineage (NCBI taxonomy): Eukaryota > Metazoa > Arthropoda > Malacostraca > Stomatopoda > Squillidae > Oratosquilla > Oratosquilla oratoria. The sequence continues at coordinate 55,430,689 of NC_134788.1, forward strand.
GGGTAGTGCGAGAGGTAAATGCAAGGGTAGTGGGTCAGGGATTGGAGATGGTTAAAGAAAATGGAGAAAAGTGGGAGGTGAGCCAGCTGTTGTTTGCTGATGACACTGCGCTTGTGGCAGGATCAGAGGAGGGACTGAGGAAGTTGGTGACAGAGTTTGGGAGAGTATGTGATAGAAGAAAGCTAAAGATAAATGTGGGTAAAAGTAAGGTGATGAGATGTACAAGGGGTGAAAGTGGCAGTAGACTGGAAGTGAGCATTAAGGGAGAGCGACTGGAGAAAGTGGATAGTATTAGATTCTTGGGTGCAAAGGTGGAGGTAGAATGTAGATTGAGAGAAACGAGTAAATGCCTTGGTGGATTAAAGAGTGTAATGAGGAATAGACATTTGGGAATGGATGCTAAGAGGAGACTATATGAAGGAGTGATTGTGCCAACAGCACTGTATGGGGCAGAAACATGGAACATAAGAGAGGAAGAGAGAAGGAGTTTGAATGTGTTTGAGATGAGGTGTCTGAGAAGTATGATAGGGGTTACTAGACTAGATAGAGTGAGAAATGAGGAGGTGAGGAGAAGAACGGGGGTGGAAAGGGAGTTGGGAGATAGGGTTGATGAAAGAGTATTAGGATGGTTTTGACACACGGAAAGAATGAGCAAAGAAAGACTAGTAAAAGAGGTATGGAAGGCAGATGTGGAGGGAATGAACATGAAGGGATGTCCTTGGATGAGGTGGATGGATGGGGTGAAGGGGGCTTTGGGGAAGAGGGGAATGTCTGTTGAGGAAGGACGGGAGAGGACAGAAGACAGGTGTGAATGGAGAATGGTTGTGTATGGATGATGTTGTGATGCATGAGGTGGAATGGGTGGGGGGATGGGGGATGAGGTAGTATGTGTGAGCAAAATTTTGACGCAGCCCGAAGGGATTTCTCCCCGTCTTCTCCTTTTATGCATGGGGGGGATGGAGAGGGGGGGTCGCCGATTTAATGAAGCGGCCTTGCTGTGGATGTGCTGTGTCTTGTGACACTGCTTCTGACCCAGGGCAGTGGACAAGGTGTAGGGATGACCTGTCATCCAGGAGGTGCTAAGATAAGAGGGGGTGTGGAGTGTATTCAGGGATGGAATGGGTGGGAATGATTTTATGCCTTTTCCTTTTTGGCTACCTCCCTTGTAAGGGGGAAAAAGCTTTGGTATTATACATTATACATTGTGTTCTTGCCACATACTGGGATTGCACCTCTGATAACAGTTCCTTCCTGATTACATCATGATTGTTAAGATTGTTTTAGTAGGTATATCCAATATTTATTGTCCATTAGACAAACAAGTATTTTACTTAATGTGACAAGATAAGCTATGGAAAGTTTCTCTACAATTTCATTTATTATGCTGAAATAATAACACAGGCACACCACTTACCAGTGTATCTGAAAGGATATGACTTGCATCACTTATTTGGGTCAGATGAGATGAATTGAATAAACCTTCCTAGAATTGGTCATATTTAGATTCTGGTCATGCGAACCCAACCATAGAATGTTGTGGAGTTATGTTAGAATATGACTGATGTGGCCAGCTGAGCCATTCCCCACATCCAAAAATTGTAATGATGAAAAAGCGAGACCAAAATTTGAGTCATTCCATTTGTGGTGGGGTGAGTATGCATGTAGCTACTGGATCGATTTCAGCACATTTCTGAAGAAAAAGTAGAATGCAATATATAATAACAGCATATCTGTTAGTATTTCTATCTATTTTGTTATGACAAGTACAAAGGGTCTGTTTAGGTACAAAGGGACTTGAATATTAATTTCAAAGCAATTTCAATCATATGATTTAAATTTTTTCCAGGAAGAGGGTGACCATCAACATTCCTTTGTAAGGGCCATCCATGGAATCCATATGTGTAACATGATGAAGAGGATCCAGTGTGACATCTACAGCACAGCTATATCGTGAATTATCTTAGATATCATGTGATGATCCATACTGGAGAGAAGTTTTTCTAGTGTAATCTGTGCAATTCTGCTTTCTCACAAAAGCATGATCTCAAATGGTACATAAGTCACTTCAAAGATCATGTGAGGACCTTCACAGAAGAAAGACTTTCTAGTGTGACCTGTGCAATTCTACTTTCTCACAAAAGGGTTCTCTCATACAGTATATGAGAACCCACACAGTAACCTTACCATTGTGACCTGTGCAATGCAGCTTTCTTAGGAAAGAATCACCTCAAATTTCATATCACCCACACTGGAGAGAAGCCATACCAATGTGGACTGTGCAATAAAACTTTCACTCAAAAGTGTTTCCTCAAAGATCACGTGATGACCCACACAGGAGAGAAGCCTTTCCAATGTGACCTGTATGATTCTGGTTCCTCACAAAAGAGTTTTCTCACACAGCATATGAGGACCCGCACAGGAGAAAAGCCTTTCCTATGTGACCAGTGCTATTCTGCTTTTTCACGAAATGAACATCTCATACGGCACATGAGGACCCACACAGGAGAGAAACCTTTCCAATGTGACCTCTGTGATTCTGCTTTCTCACAAAAGTGTGATCTCACAAAGCATAAGAGGACTCACACAGGAGAGAAGCCTTTCCAGTGTGACCTATGTGATTCTGCTTTTTCACGAAAGGAACATCTCATACAGCATAGGAGGAGCCACACAGGAGAGAAGCCTTTCCAGTGTGTCCTGTGTTATTCTGCTTTCTCACTAAAGAGTTCTCTCACAAGGCATATGAGGACCCACACAGGAGAGAAGCATTTCCAATGTGATGTGTGTGATTCTGCTTTCTTACACAAGGGTACTCTCGCACAACATATGAGGACCCATACAGGAGAGAAGCCTTTCCAGTGTGACCTGTGTGATTCTGCTTTCTCACAAAAGGGTGATCTCACAAAACATATGAGGTCCCACACAGGGGAGAAACCTTTCCATTGTGACCTGTGCAATTTTGCTTTTTCACAAAAGGGTGGTCTCACAAACCATATGAGGACTCACACAGGAGAAAAGCCTTTCCAATGTGATCTGTGCAGTGCAGCTTTTTCACGAAAGCATCATCTCAAATTTCATACAATGACCCACACAGGAGAGAAGCCTTTCCAGTGTGACCTGTGCAATTATGCTTTCTTACACAAGGGTAGTCTTACAAAGCATATGAGGACCCACACTGGAGAGAAGCCTTTCCAATGTGACCTGTGTGATTCTGCTTTCTCACAAAAAGGTGATCTCACAAAGCATATGAGGACTCACACAGGAGAGAAGCCTTTCCAATGTGACCTCTGTGATTCTGCTTTTTCACGAAAGGAACATCTCATACAGCATATGAGGACCCACTCAGGAGAGAAGCCTTTCCAGTGTGTTCTGTGTGATTCTGCTTTCTCTCTAAAGTGTTCTCTCACAATACATATCAGGACCCACACAGGAGAGAAGCCTTTCCAATGTGACCTGTGTGATTCTGCTTTCTTACACAAGGGTAATCTCACAAAGCATATTAGGACCCACACAGGGGAGAAGCCTTTCCATTGTAGCCTATGCAATTCTGCTTTCTCACAAAAGGGTGATCTCACAAAACATATGAGGATCCACACAGGAGATAAGCCTTTCCAGTGTAACATGTGCAATGCAACTTTCTCAAGAAAGGATCATCTCACAAAGCATATGAGGAACCACACAGGCGAGGTTTTCTAGTGTGACCTGTGCAGCTTTGCTTATTCACAAAAGGGTTATACCACACAGCATATGAAGACTCAAACAGAAGAGAAGCTTTTCCAATGTGACTTCTTTGATTCTGGTTTTTCACATAAGACTTCTCTCACGAGGCATATGCGGATGGACATTTGACATGATGAAAAGGTCACATTTTTCTGACATCTTGGATTAAGCCAGTAGAATGCAATTACACAATTGATACCTACACACTTAGAATCCAGCATGGCATTCCCTTTGTTTTACCTGTAGGGTCGTCCAAGAGTGAACAGAATTAATTCTTACAGTTCAATTTATAAGGAATTTGTCCTCAATTTATGTACAAAAAATGTTGATTGTTCTCCTGGTAAAGACCCAAGCTGTTTGATCCCATGAAGCATGAGTATTTACATGAATTATTTTGCAGTCTATGCATATGAATGACTAACTAGTTGTATATGGTGCTCTTCACCACATCTGTTCCAAGCCGTTCACTGACCTCATTGCAGTATAGATTTATTTGTAGCCAGTTGGGTTTAACTCATAGTACAGTTTGGCCAGTTTAATTATGGTTGTGCCCAAGTTTATAGTTGTTCCAGTCACATTCTAATTTTGTAGTTGTCCCAGTTGTGCATTTCCAATTGTAGTTGTTTGATGAAGGTAGTAGCCATTGAGCAAGTGTAGCAATTAGGTTATCTTTGACAAACCTCGTGAAATGTGTAGCAGCCATGCAGTGAAGGAAGTCCACATAGTTGTGGCTGTGTGTTACAGCACTTGCAGTGTACCAGTTCCAGCAAAGGACTGCATAGTTGTGGCAGTAATTATCCCAGCAGAAAACTGTGTAGTCATGGCAGTAGTCACTCCTGCAGTTGCAGTGGAACAGCAGATTGACTGTCCAGTGATACCCTTGTAGCTGTTTCAGTTCTGTAGTATCCCAATCAAGCAGCCATAGAGGATTGTTAACATTATTTCTTCCATCTCCCCCCCCTTTTTTCTCCTTATTCAACAGCTTGGGTCTATCCTTCTAATTATTAATGTTTAATGTTGATATTAGATTCGTTAAGAATTTTACCTGGTAGTTTCCCATGACCTCTGTGATGTCCATCCCAGCCATTGGAGGATGGGAGCCTCCATACCTGTGGACCACAAGTGGTGGAGGACACTATTTTCACCACAACCTTTGTGATGCAGCTTTCTCACAAAAGGAGTCTCTCACAAGGCAGATGAG